>NW_015112646.1:266340-319648 GCF_001443285.1 Poecilia latipinna | reverse complement strand
TCTATAACTAATACTTTGATATTCTACATATTTAATTGTCTAACTTTCACAACAGTTTAACTGAATACCACTTCCATCAATCAGTCTGTATCTGCATTGGCCGGCCTTTGAACATACAATGAATACAAAATTTGAAGAGTGATTTCCACATTGAGTTATTTATTTATTAAATGACATATTTTGTAAATTGCTGAAATGTTTAAATAAGTATACATACATTTGGCCAGCCTTTCTGTTCCTGATGCAGAAAAGGATCTGCAGAGAACGATGCTGCCCTCACCAAGTTTAATGATAGGGATGGTGTATTAAAGGCAACGTGCAATCTTAATTCATCCAAAGTATAATATTTCATGGAAACCTTCTTCCATTAAGTGGTGCAACAAACAGAATAGACAAATGTTTTACCTGCTTTATTTGACTGCATTGGGCACTGAAACTGGAAACCACGCAATGCGAAACACTGACTGGCTGGACATCAACATCATTTAATGGCCTATTAGTCTAATGAACTGAAGGACAAGCTATAATTATAGTTAACTGAAAAGTGATTAAAAATCAATCTAGTGCAGAATAACTGTAAAACATACTTCCCCTGCAAATAATTTGAAAGTAATTCTCATGAATCAAAGCAATTTGGATCAATTAGCATTCAGATTGAGTTTAGCAGAGTATGAAACTTCTGGCCTGTGGAGTTGGTTCAGCTGTCTGCAAGGGAAATCAGTCAAGGAGAGACCGTCAAAAGTTCCTCAAGATAAGTTTTAGAGGATTCAGCTCAAGCAGAAAATCTAGTCATCTGAACTGAGTTTGTTAAGAGTTCTATCAACGTAGGTCTACAATAGAGGCGTTTCAATCATTCTGTTTTTAGTGTGAAACAAACGTGATACAAACTAAAAAACTTTTTAAAGCTGTCAACAAACGTCATGTGTAATTCTTGCTGATTACTTCACTACTCCAGTTATCAGAATTGGAATGAATTTAAATTAGTTGGTTCCTGTTACCTACCACTGTGGAGTAGAGGCTGGGACCAATACAGAAGCTCACAGCTCCATCCATTCCACAAGCCAAACTAGTTTTAATTTGTGTTTGTTGTGTTTGCAATCATTGTCCTGGTGGAAAATCCAAATGTGTCACCGGTGTGGACTCTGTCATCCAGAACATGTCAGTCCTAAGTACTTAAGAAAAAGGTAACTGGACTTCTGCTTAAGAATATTATTGTGTCCAAGTTTTAAATGTCCCCCATTTGCATTACTCCCAGCAGTTGGCACAGACCCCCAGCATGACACTGAAATTCCTGAAAGCTTGTTCAAAGCCTCACCTTGACTCCTCTAAACATTGTTGTTATATGTTTCAATCTGTCTTTTGTAAAAGTTTTCTCCTCAATACAACTGGCTTTGTCACATAAGTAGTTTTGCATTTCAATATATTTTTTCTTTTCATCCAAAAAGACGTGGGTGTGCCAACAGGATATGAAACATCAATCAAAACTGATCCTTTGAATTCTCTAAATGGCCTCCAACCAAGGTCAAAGGTCAATGAGGAGAATTAGAGGGCAGAGCTCCACCAAGTTACAGAAAAGGGCCATTAACGGTTAGTTCTTATATAAGCAGCATTTCAAATATACAGATTTACATTTTAAGCTGATGTCCGTGTCTTTGATATTTTTAGTTTACTAGTGAGCTGTGAACACGGTTTAACTTGTTTGTCTTATTGGAATAAAACTACCTGAGAAATGGGGGCAGTTGAACCACTGACCTTTCGAAAAAGTCTGCAGGACCCTGGATCAAGACAGATTTTTCAACAATTACAACAACAGGCAAATTTTTTCCATTGCAAAGAAATTAAATGAAAAACGTTCCCTTTGTTACGTGTCATTGAGTTTTGACATTACAGAGCAGTTTTATCTCTAAAGAAGTGGTTTGCACTGTTTTCCTGTGGTGCCAGAGATTGGCATGTTCTGTATTCATTAGGCACACTATTCATTAGGTGACTGTGGGGTATGTTGAATATGTTATAGATTCAGTTCCCCATCACAGTACCATCAGGAATATAGGAAGCTCCTCCATAACACCGAATCTGGTGCCACAATTGGTCAAAGCCCTGACCGCAACCTGTTGGAAATCTTTGGGCTTTGCTTAAGATTTTGCCACAAATTTTCTCCCCACTCTGAGCTTACCAGACACGTGTTAAAACCGTGCACCTGTGTGGTCATTACTGTCAGCCGCAGAACAGCTGCTCTGAAACATGAGGAGGACTTTTCAGAGCTTGTGATGCTTAGTAATTATCGCTCTTGGCAATTAAAGCTGAGACCACAAAGCTGCTTTTGTTAACAGTTTTGAGTTCCGTTTCTTTGCCTTGTTGATTTGCCATTGCACCTGGTATTTCACACACTGAAAGGAGTTTTTCCAACAAGTGTAAAATAGTTTTGAAATGAAATTTAACGGCACCAAAACATTTTTTTTCTCTCCCTTGTTGATATATTTGATGTGTCATAATAAATTCCCTTATTATAGGAAGAACACACAGTGCTGCATTCTGCTCCTTTGAGATTATAAAATGTAAAAAAAATAATAATAAAAAAAAGTACAAAAAAAAAAAAAAGCTGACAAAACTCTCAAGTTTTACCACAGCGGACTAAAATCCCTGCTGCTGTCCAACACAAAGAAACAAACAGGAGCTGAATGTTTTTTATTGAATTTACCCTGGGAGATCAGCAACTGCATCAGCAGGATAGCTGGTTTGATATTTGGAAGCTTTGATTTTTCCTTTTCATTTAAGAATATGAAAGACTCACATGTCACGGTGCAGTGAAGAAAAAGACAGGAAATGCTTTATATAGCTCCAAGAATAGGCATGGACCGAACTACATGTGGAAATCTAAAGAAAAATGAACAACATCTGACTGAAAATTCTGAATTATTCTAATAATTTTTCATATTCTGATGTTTGGATTCAAGATGAATAGCTAACTATTTCTTACAATAAATAGTTATTGTAAAATAGCACCTCCTAAAATCCTGTAAAGAAACAATGAAGTTTGAACATTTTGGCAAATAACCAGATCATTATTAAAATAAAAATAAAGACACTGTTTATTCCCTTAAATAATAACAGAGACTAAATCACTAGGGTGTTCTCTAAGATAATATCAGAAGAGTTTTAATAGAAAAAAACAATTGCTTAAAAACATGAAATGCTATAATGTCTACCACTAGATGGCGCGCTAGCCTTTAATTTTCTTCTCTGCAACGGCTGCTCCGCTGGATCTGACACACGGGGCAGTGTTTGCGTGTTTACTGTGAGTCATGATCATTTGAGAAAGTAGTCACACCATTTAGGTGGCAGTACACGCAGCTGTTGATGTGGCTTTGGCTTCTATTAGTCGTAAAACAAAATAACTTTGTTTGTGTCAAACTGATGAAAGGGTAAGCTGCTCAAGTTTGCTGCTCACTAATGACACCAAAATAAATAGCATTCAGCCTCACCTTCAATAGGGAGAGACCAATTATTCTGTTTTAGCACTGTGGGAAAAAGCCAGCGTCCTGGAGAAAACCCATGCGTGCGGAAGGAAAACACGCAAACCCAACGCAGAAAGATCCCATGTTGAGATTTAAAGTGAGGACCTTCTTGTTGTCCGTCACCGTGGAGCCCTTGTTTCATACAATGCATGAAAGAAATGGTTTCAGCTGTAGACAAAAGGCAGACAGCCCCAATTTCACATTTGATATTCACCTTAATTTAACAAGTTGTTCAAGTGACCTGTTGGCAACCAACATCGTCTGACCCCAACTTGGAAAAAAACCAACAAAAAAAACACTTGGTGGAAAGCAGTCCTGGCATAGCTGTGGGAGGAACTTGCCAGTTGAAAGTCTCTTAATCATTCATAATGTACTTCCAGATCCAGGGATGGTATCAACCAAAAAAAAAAAAAAAAATACTTTTTTCTGTCAGTTCAAGTCCACTCATATGCTTTGAAGCTATGTTAACATAAAACTACAATCACTATTATGTTAGTCTCTATAGAAGTTTATGGAAATGCTCTTAAGAAGTAAGAGTAGTTTAGATAAAGTAACATTTTAGTTTTTTATTCCAACCCTCTAAGTGCTTTAAGAAATGTCAATTTGCAACAGGCTGCATCTTTAGAGCATTCTTCGAAAGCACAAGCAATTTACTCCCAGGTGGAGCCGAGGGGTGTACTTTATGTGCTCACTCTAACAGATGTTGCTCCATGCACTCTTCTGTCCTTTAAAGGAGCTTCATCTGCTGCTTATTTGCAGCTGCAGGACAATTTGCTCCTTGGTCATGTTATAGCTCTACTTTATACCCACATCCATATTGTTTCCTCCTCTCATTTCACACCTCCACCCAAACTATTTTCTTCTACATACTTGGTGCTGTACCACTGAGTATCAAGTTATTTCACTAGGTAGTTACGTCGTATACATCGACTGCTGTTGTAGTTGCTAAGAAATCTTTGGTTATTTCTTTTGGGCAAAAAGGCTTGAAATTCATCAGTTTTGTGTTTGTGTGACCAACCGACCAAATTTTTCAAAGTGTAAAGGTTTGTTGATGATCAACCCTCAAACACGATGAAAAACATTGGTGGCACCAAGCTACAGCATCATCAGGTCAGACAGCATATACAATATGCTACTGTGCTTATTTTACACACAACAAACTGACAAACTACTACAGCTAAAATATACAATAATGATTACAGTTTATTTTGAAAGATGCAAAACTTTGTCAATTCCCTCAGCTTCAGCACACTTCCATCCTCATTCTTTGCCCAGTGGAGGGCGGGTAGGGAATTTCCTCCAGGTGATTTCATTATTCTGTGAACCATGACTTCAGGAAGTTGACTTTAAAAAGAATGAATGGTTAGCAGTTTTCAAAATAAAAGTCAGATAATGGAATTGTGCTTTCCTTACACAGAGCATGATGGGATTCATTCCTGACTGCTTTATGTTGTGTCGTATTTGCCCAATGCAGTAGATTACTGCAGACAGACAGAAGAACAAAGGGTCTTCATTTACTTTTCTATGTTTGCTCCTTAATTTTTTCCTACAGATTTCTTCTGTTTTTGCTTTTTTCGAAAAAGGAAAAAGTGAAAGTGTCCTCTGTGAAAATATAGTTGTCCCTCATAATAAATATTGAATTAACTGTGCTTACCCACATTTTTTGATTGTCAATGGCAGACCATGAGAATCAAGAAATTATAAAATCTGCACATGCCTGATAGGATGAAAGGGGTTAAAACACCATGTCATGCTTTGTAAACATAAACAATATAAAAGTGTAAAAGCAGATAAGAAGCAAAGTCATTGACATTCACCAGCCTGGAAAGATTTAAAGAGATTTCTAAAGATTTGGGACTGCAGCAAACTATAGAACAATTTCAGAAAAACATAGAACAGTGTCATTAAACATTTATGTTTATCTTTAAATGTATCCTTAAGGTTTTGTGATTACTGGAAGTTTCAACCAGAAAGAACACAAGTTAAACACAAATTGACTAAACTTTAACCTAAGAATGGGAATTTGTCTGTAAATAATGACTTCCATTTGATTTACTGTTATAAAAAGTGAAAACGGACCCCACAGACCCAAAGAGCTTGCAAGGGTTAAAGTTCTTTAAAATTAACAAAAATTGCAAAATATAATTTCAGTTTCATGCTGGGGCAAATGTTTCACTGTTAGAGCTGGACTGGCAAGTCAAAACTGGCAGATTACTAAACTCTGACTTAAGTTTAGTCATATTTTACTTAAAACACTGGGACTAAAAGACAACATATTAAAATTAACACTGTTTTTTTTTCAGCCATAGTAGCTGAAATAAGGATCAAAGAAAGTACGAACCAAGGGGAAAGGAACACCGTATACCTACTGGTACTAAATCCAGATGCACAAAGAACAGAACGTAAGAATTTAAAGAAACAAAACACAAAGAAATGAACATATAGCAACTCCCCTTCAACAATAATAAATACAGAGAACCAAATATGACAAGACCAAATTAATGTAAACAGAAAAGGGAAGGGTCAACACTCAGATCATAACGATGTTAGTTATGGGAAAAAAAAAAATATCTAAGAAAAATACTACACTGATTAAAAAAAATACATTTGAACGTTTGAACCTGGAGAAAAGTACTTTCAATACTGAAAAATCAAATTGCAATATTTGTGTCACCTGCTGGGATAAAGCTAAATAAATAAAGGGCACCAGAAAAAAAACAGAAGGAAAAAAAAAAGATGACCAATCTCAAGTCAAATGCCTGCCCCTTTAAAATGTATTTGTTCCACCATGCTACTTCCAGTGGGAGCCACATCCTCTTCCCCTAGTGGCACCAACATTTGAAAACAATTAAAGCGAAAGGTTTTCTTTGGTGATTACTCTTTGCTGACTACGAGTATTCTGTAGCTGTGCTTAAAAAAAGAAGTGTCTCTCGATGAGTTGTGAAATACTCGGTTGCTGGAGCACATGCTCTAAATAAATTTGGGTGTTATTTTACAGAAGATCAGCCAACATGTTGGGTTTGAGACTGCTGGGGGATTTTCTTCGGAAACTTTATTTGCTGCAAAAGGAACAATTTATTGCTGCTAAACTGACAGAATAGTGTGATGACATAAACTAATGTGGTAAAAATGTTGCAGCACAAGTAGTAATAATAAAAGGGGAACAGATTTCTGTAGGGAGAAGAAGAAAAATCAACATTAAACTGCACTTCCAGAAAAGAACCATGTCATTTTAAATGATTAGTGTTGAAAAAGTTCCCGACGTTTTTTTGCAGTAATGGACGAAAGAAAGCTGGTCGCTCCTCGTCTCTCCCAGCTCCCTTCAGCCCTGACGTACCTCTTTTTGGGCCATCATGCGGGGCTTTCCTGCAGCGCTGGTCATGTGTGCAGCTGGGGATGGAGGCCATGCAACGCTAATCCTCCTCCCCGGCTCAGGAAAGTACCGTGCCTGGCTGTGCAGAACGAAAACAACAAAGAGCCGAGTGTGGCTGCAGCCTCCGGGGTTCAGCGCACCCACCAGAACATGTCCAAGAGTCACAGCTTGCTGCTCCTTCCAACCCATCTATCCACGCATGACTCTCCTTTCCTCCCCTGCTGTCTCTTTCTGACCCCCTTTTAAACCCATGAAAGGCACAGATGATTGCAGATTGCAAAGTAAAAAGTCTTCCTGTTCTAGTACAACCGACTAGATTAAGAAGGACAGAATAGAATAGAATAGAATAGAATAGAATAGAATAGAATAGAATAGAATAGAATAGAATAGAAGAAAGACCTTATTGTTTTATAATTTACAGGCATTAGTCTTTAGACATGGCTAAAACAAAGATACACATTTCATGCTTGTATCATGGTTCTTATAGTATAAGCTAATAAAAAGACAAACATCAATGGAAGTATAGCTTATTTTATCTTAAGTGGCTGAAAGGGACAGCATTTTGAGCATGAGTGGACAAATTTACATTAGAAGTAATAAAAAAAATAACAAAGTGATAAGCAAGGGGATTGCATTTACATCTGCAATTTTCTGGAAGTGCATGTTAAGGACCAAACTAATGTGCACAATTTTGTTCCTGTTCTAACATTTTTTTAACTCAGTTTTTTTTTTTTTTTCACACTGGGAGCATGTTTCACCTAACTTGTGCCAGTCACTTCCAGGTTTTGATGATGTCAGCATGGCTGGGAAGTGATCTGAAAAGCCACGGTACATAAAATCTCAGGCAGCTTGAAGTAATACATTCATAAAATAGCTTAGTTTGTCTAGTTGGACTTCTCAGACTTAAAACAACTTTGTGTATATAAAGAGCCACAGTCTTAAAATATTGACTTTTTTATTGCATTTAAGAAAACAGATTAGGTCTGATTTGATTTATTATTTCCTTTCAATGTTGTAATACTAATTTAATCCTTATTTAACCAGAAAACCATCAAGAAAATAATTCTCCTTCACAAGGCTAATCCAGGAACAATCAGTACTTATTTTAGTCTCCCTGAATTTTTTCTTCATGCTATTTTGTCTCTAAGCAAGACAAATTTCTGTAGAGTAAGAGATTGGATAAAGCATGTTCGTATAAAAATATCCATTGATGTTTAATGTCGTTTAAAGGTGGTTGAGGTCAAATAAACTTCCTAAAAATGGCATTAAGCATTTTTACTGAGACTAAATTTTGGCAGAACCTTCAATTTTCTGCCAAGCTCTCAGGCTTTGTAAGGGATTCAGGTCTGATTTTGGGATATGTTTTGCATCATCAACCGACTAATAGACCCAACGATGCATGATTTTCAAATAATTGTTGAACTCCAAGAATTTATTGAAATTTCCAAATAGTATAATTATGTCATGCATTCTCAAAAGGTTTCCAGGGCAATTAGAAGAAAAACTCCCCATAGTTTCACGGATCCTCCGTCACACATGGACTGCAGTGGGCATGAGGTGCATCCCCATATATCCATCCTTTGCCTTACATCACACTTAAATTCTGTGTTTATTCTTAAAAACCTAAATACTGATGTAATTTGACTAAAGCATAAGAGTTTAGCAAACTCTGCATATTTGTGTTTGTGATGGAAGGACAGAAAAAAAAAGGTTTATCATGGTATCACTTTCAAACAACTGGTGGTATGTAGATAGCAGCTAATGGTTGTTATGGAGACTTGGTAAGCGCAACATGCTCTCTGGGGATTTTGAAACCAATCACCCACATCTTCATCTCGCATTGCGCAAGTCAAACTTGGATCCTCGTACGGCCAAACGGGACGGTTCTAAAAGAGATGAGCATCTATCTTGTAATATTCATTCCCTCCAGAAACAGAAATCTGTGGATCAGAAGGAATGATCAGTTTAAAAAATAATCAATCTAAAAATGATTCCATTATATTTAGTTAAAGGTAACTAACATATGTGGCACCAGGGATTTTGTCAATTATTTCTGGAACAAAGGGTCTTCTCATTATTAAATAAATACAGTAATATGCTGGGTTTTTACAAATGTCTCAGTGCAATTCAGCAATAATAATAATAATTAAAAAAAAACTCAGATCTTTTTGAGATGGTCTGAGAAATGGATCATCCTCTAAACATAATCAAGATTTTGAACAACATTAAGAAGGGAAAACATTTACAACCAAACGTTTTTTCCCCCTCCAACTAACTGATCAGTGCTTTAAATCTTTTCATGGAGACCATATTATCAGGGAATGCTGCATAATTCCGGCCTATGTAAATACTCTTTTCCTAAACTTTGTTCAGGCTGATGGTTCAGACAGTAAAGCTCAAAGAAAATGATTTTTTTTTAGAGCGTGAAAAATCTTATCTTACAAACAAATCCAACCACCATAAATGTAGCAACAAAGGTGAGTAATAATGAGTTACTTTTACTCAGTTAAACTTACTTTCAGCCTGCTAACCCGGATTTAACCTTTAGAGGGCAAATAAATGTTTACACCATACCTTGTCAATGGAAGTAGTTTGCATTGTTTATAGTAACATATGTTGGCTACTGTAGGTGTTGGTTTCACAAGTCTTGTTTTGTGATAAACTGCAATTAGGAAACACATACTTCTTGTAATTTTGCCACAATGTTATTTATGTTTTATAAATTGCATTTCATTAGTTGAAGACATCACAATCTGCAAAACTTTCTGTCTGTCTCACATAATAGCTACAGCTTTTTAAAATTTTCACTTCTATTTGAGTTGTTTAAAGTATTACTAAACTCACTTGAATATTTTTTTTTGTCCACTCAAGGCTAATAAGATAAAAAAAAAAAACTTAACTGTACGTTTAAAAAAACATTAAGTTTTTCACATACGTCTGAGTGTGAGATGCAAAATTCAAAAATCCCATGATGATTTCATAGTATTTATGTGCACCTAAGAGTTCTGTTAGGAAACAAAACCACAACAGTATGTGCATATAACAAATGGGTTTTGGGAACTTTAAATGAGATTTCTCTTTCTTTTTTTTTATTCACCTGTTCAAACTATTGAAATAAATTCAAAAACAGAATAAAACATGTTCAGCCATACGAATAAAATGCAGCTTAGAGAGGTTCTATTATTGTACCTAGTTATCTGATCATAAACGTGAAATAACCTTCACTGTAAGTGCGTTCGGATGTCAAATCCCGTGCGTAATTACGCACGCAGTGACTTTTTGACTCCCGTGTTTGCATAGTGAGCCTCATGTTTATGAGGGTCAGAGCGCATTTATTTGCAGGGATGTTTGTTGGCTACGGGCAGAGTTTAGTTGAACACCCCCTCCTCTTTCTCTCCCTCTGGCTCTCTCTCTCTCTCTCTCTCTCTCTCTTGCTCTCTTCAACTGCCGCGATATTTTCCAGCTCTGGAGCCTCAGCCGCGCAGCTCGATCGATTCGCATTGATTGTCCCTGACGAGCTGCTCCACTTTCTAGCCAATGTCAGCCAGTCTGCGATCGGGAAGGAGAGAAATGAAGGAAAATCTCTGCCGCCCTGGCGGTGTCATTTCCACACACTTGGGTTGGCCGCCTGCCAGCAGACAGGCCAGTCGGAAGAAACGGAGTGGAGTTTTGAGAGCTGGATGAAAGGGCTGACATTGTTGTTGCTTTGCGTTTTGTTTTCGGTTTCTCCCCGTTCTCCCTCATCAGGTTCCATAAAGCTACGAGCAGGATTTCATTTGTGCCTCAACTCTGGTTTAATCCACCACCCACCAGACTCCAGCAGTTTCTATTTTCTATTCTTGAATTTTTGTAGAAATTATACATCTGATCCAAACCAAGTTGAATGAAAAGCAACCTCTGGAAAAAAAAAAAAGAAAAAAGTCTAGTAGGCAGTGATCCAATTACTATTAACTGTCTGTACAATTACAATTTTTCATATGAGCACTATGGGCACAAGCATCGGATTAAAAATAAATAAAATCTTACATCCCATTTGCACCTTGAACTTTATTTGAACTTTTCCGTTACATTTTTGCAAATTAAAAAAAAAAATAGTTGATTTCATACATTTTGATTGGTTTGGAATAGAAGTAGCTGGTCAGGACCTCAACTCAAGCAAGAATCAGGACTGCATGTACATAATGCCTCATCTTTGTCATTTTTTAAAAAACGTTATAGTCATTGAAATCCAACTATCTTTTATTGTGAGATTTCTTTTCTCCCAACATGCATCAGTTTGTACCTAACACAGGAAACTTTTGTAGCCGCTTTGATGGCAAATGATTTCATTGAATCATCTGTAACCTTTTCTTTGTCTGTTGTAACAAAATATACTTAAATGACTCTAATAAACAACGTCTATCCGGAGGAGGTCTCTCAGAGTCATTTCTGGTGTGATAAGGAGTCATGTGTCAGATTTTAAAAGCAACTTGTTCCAAAGTAAATATAAACACGGGGTAAAAAAAAAAAAAAAGTTTTCGGGGGAAAAACAAAGTTTGATTAACAAAAGGTAAACAATAACACAGGTTTTGCACAGCTTGTATATTTGTCAACATGTATGGCGTAAATAAAATTACTCTGGATCAAATTCTACCAACCATGTTGTTCAAGCAGCCCCATTATGTCACAACAACAGAAAGTGCTGGGCTTTATTGTTGTCTTTCTTTTTTTCTTCTTTTTACAATAAATAAATTAAATGGTCTTGGCCATTTGCACAGCATGCTTGTGAATTAAAAAAAAATATCTCATTTCCAAGTTGGAAAAAAAAAGATAAGAAAGCCTTTCGACGTTAGAATTTCAAGAGGGAAATCCTGAGTTTCACACTAACCTAATCTCAAACGCCAACATGGCTGTTGTTTAAAAATTGTTGCACAGTTTTTTTGTTTGTTTGTTTGTTTTGTGCTATGAAGTTCTTGCAGTTTGTATCATTCTCAAATAATTTCCAAAGATCAATACATCTAAAACCTCCATTGGTGAACATATTTATTCAGCGTAAGATTGGATAAAATTCAGGAACATATCTGTTAATATAGCTTGTTTTGCTAAAAATAATTAATCTTGTTGCTATGCAGCAACTGAGAAATCTGTCTGATTTGCTGACTTGTAGCTAGAATATGGTTAATTTGTGTTTGACGTTATTCTTACATAAATCTAGTAACTTTAGAGGTAAGTTATGACAGAAACAGCTGCTCAAGTTGCCAAACGTTACACACACTTCAAAAAATTGTCTGAAAGTAGCGCTTCTGAGGTCAAGATATGTAGTGACACTCTGACATCCATTGCTGGATACATGCAGACACATCTACTGTTGTCCATCTCATATAGGACCCATTTGTGCATTTTGATCCCTTCAGGTTTTGATGCATTTAAAATGAATATTCAGAAAAAAAATAGGAAACAGATTTAAAGCCCATAAGGGTCCCACTTTTCATAGAGAACGGTCCTACAACAAGCCAAGAACATGGGGTCAATATGTCACTAGCAGACAATGGCCTGGGGACTATTTTCAGACAATTTTCAATATGGCTTCATTTGCAAACTTTCTCTAATCCAGATGTTTTTCGGCACTAAATCAACGTAATCGACATTAGTTTTCAATAAGAGGTCAAAAAGAGATCATTTCCATGTTAGGTACAGGAGTAAACAGATGAAAAGGAGGGTATTCTTGCCCCGTCAGCCTGCAGCTGTATTTTGAAACAAGCTTCTCTGTGGCTCAGATCTCGCACAGAAATCCACTCCGGGTTTTCCACGGGGCTCCAAAAATCTATGAAATGTGTTTGCATGTTCCTCTCTGCAAACGGGGATGTAGAGGTGGGATTGCAAGCGCCGAGAAAGCTCGGGGAACCCACGCGTTCAACACAGCCTCAGAGAAAGTGCGCTTTTCTCATTGAAGCGACGCAAAATCAGAATTGTATTTTATTTTATTTCTCTTCACGTTTGTCACTAATAAGCAGGCACCGGGTTAGGATTGTGTCTTTGGAAAAAGAAGCTTTTTTGTGCCCCTGTCTTTCCTTGTCTTCTTTCTTTCTCTTTTTTTTGTCACCATTCGCCACGGCAAGGCTGGGAGAGACACGGACCGCTCCGACTGTGGGAGCCCTCCCTTCTGTTTGAATCTGCTCTGGTAGGTGCGAATAATAATAATAATTTAAAAAAAAACGACTGAGTGTTTGCAAATATGCAGATATATGGAAAAGGAGGGAGGTGGGGGTGGATTATGGTTCGAGGTGGTGGAGGGAATCATACTTTGCTGAAGTCTGATGAAAGTTCGGATGTGATGTTAGTGTGGGATGAAGTTAAAGCATGATGTATCTGTACCCTGGAAGGTCTGATCGCAAGACAATACAAAATCCGATTTTGTTATTTTTAAAAAATTTGCTAGGGAAATAAAGTAAGCTGTAACTAAGGAGACGCCACGCTGCTGGACCTAAAGTACCTGCAGTTTAATGTAAACCAGCTGACAATATCGGTTATAGTTAGGATCCATTAATTTGGACATCGCTTTGACAAAAGTCGCCTGGTGACTGTTGTGTTACAAAAACTCTTATGAATGCGGATAACTAAAAGATTCGCGTATCCGTGCGGACCCTAAAATTAAAGATTCCCACTTCCTCGGTTTTTTTTTGTTTTGTTTTGTTTCCAGCTTGTCCTCATTTGAAAGTTTCCCACAGATGTTTTATTTTTTCCGCCACCACAAAAGGTACATAGCAGCATCTCCAAGTGGATCCAAAGAAAAGAAAAGAGAAGAAAAGAAAAGAAGGGGAAAAAAAATCCTCCAACTTTTTTCTGTGTGCGCGCCCGCAGCCTATTCGGGGGGTGAAAGAAGACGCAGCAGCAGGTTATGGACAAAGGATGGAGCGTTGAATCTAATTATTGCCACCAGGCTTTCTAACCTCCTCTGCGTTTGTGCGCGTGTGCGCGCGTCAGTCGAGACGGAGGGAGCTCAGCGAGTGGACAAGTACATACAGAGTCCGCCTGAAAATGGAGAGCTGCGTTCCGCGTTAGGTGTTCCCAGCGTCTGTCGCAAATGATTCACAACCGCGCAGCTATAAACCAAACAATGCTCCCCCTCACACCACCGCCTCCTCCACCACTGCCTCTGTTAAATAAAAGCTGCTAACCTGGCACCTGCGCATGCACTGACGTCAGTCACGGAAACTCATTCAGGACTGATTCCCGGCCAGCGTACCTGACAGTTTGTATATCTGGCTCACCAGGGCAAGACTAAGAATCTGAAGGCAGACAGTTACAGTACCATTTTCTAGATTTGACTACATCACACACTAACCAGTCACTTTATTAGGTACACTCTGGGTTTGTTGACTCCTTTTTGCCTACAGAACCGAAAAAAAATTGTTTGTTGCATAGACTCAATGTGTTGGAAACATTGCTTAGAGATTTTGATGCTTCAGATTTGACAGCTGCACATCCATGACACGGATATCCTGTTCAGCAATATCCCAAAGTTACCGCGTTTGACTGAGATCTGGGGGAATGGAGGCTACTTGAATACAGTGAACTCAAAACAGTTTCAGCTGATTAGAGTTTTATGACATGGTGCATTTTCCTTCCAAAAACTGTCCATCAGAAGATGGGTACACTTCAGATATGAAAGGATGGGCTTGGACACCAACAATAACAAGTTGTCTTGTGATGTTTAAAGTGGCCAAAATGTGCCAGAAAATATTGTTTATGCCTAATTTTGAATGCAAAATGTTGCAACTGAAATTCAGATTCATCAGATCAGGAAACATTTTTCCGGATCTATTACTTTCCTGTTAAGGTGAGCATTTGGGAACTGTAGCCTCAGTTTCCTGTTCTTAGCTGCAGGAGTAGCATCTGGAGATGGTTTCTGCAGCTTTAGCACATCTGCTTCGAGCTTTGACGTTTTGTTCACTGATGGTGTTCCACACACTTTGAACCAACTGCTAAACGCATTTAAAGTTACTTTAATCCCTGTTTAGTCCTTATCCTAACGGCTTAGTTTGAACTTGAACAAGTTGTCTCTACTACCTCTAGACCTCTAGACTGACTAAGTGGCAGCAATAATATTTTCTTGTTCACAATTAAAAAGCACCGATTAAATTATGGATTACAATTAACGACGTCAAGCACAGCAAACATATTTACAAACTACCCTGGATTGCAGTTGCTAGAAAACATACATATTAAAAGTACACATTGTACTTTATCCATAAATCAAAGTCAAAGTGACAGAGATCGAGGTGGCCTCAGCATTTATTGTAGCACTGTTCCTCACTATGAGTAAAAGTCCACTAATTTGAGTCTTTGGTCAGGAATATTAAACATGGTAAAAAAAAAAAAAAAGTCACATTTAACTCACAGACGAAGTCAGACTGGATTTTGACTTGCACTGTAAAGATCCAAGACTTTACTATGACTTGCTGTCTGGGACTCAAGTCTGACAATATTTATCTCATTCAATCAGGGGTGAAAATAAGGCAGAAAGTGTAGTTACACTTGGTGAATGATTAATGTTGACCTCGTGTTTCATAGTGTATACAAATGGCACGTTATCATCGTAATGTTAGGCACACTAAGCGTGGCTTCTCGGTGTGGTTTCTCATCAGGATGTGCCAGTAAAAGGAGTAACCAACCCCTTTCAAGTTTGCCTGCTTTTATTAAATGCTACCACCAGTCTATATCTAAATCAAACATTCAATAATGTTTTGTTTAGGCATAACCAGCAAACTCAAGACCTCAACTTATTGCATACTTATTATACGTATGCTATTTCTTTAGCCTTTTCCATGGGTTTATAGAGCTTTGCATTATATAGTATTGTGTTGATAGCACACAAAAAATATATATTTTAAATGTAAATAGTACACTCTTTTGGAAGGAAGACATACATAGATGAGAAATTCTCTACATAGCAAACAGAAAATGGGTAAAAAGGGGTAAATAAGCGACAGGACTGACATTATTTAATTGTCTTGTGAACATTTGTGAATGAAATCTCTGAATGTTAGTCAATGCTTCAGTTATTAGTTTCTTAGATATTTTAGTATCTCCAGTTTAATGATCATATTCAAATACCTTATATAGATTAAGACTCAGTAATAAAAAAAATATTTAACACACACATAGTCCTGCATATTTATTGGCACCTCCCATAAAATTTTGTTACAGAGCCTTAAAATAAAATAATTGACTTGGAGATTTTGTATTCTCTCGTGTCTTTCCTACTTTGGAGAGAGGCTAAAGGAAATTGGTGTCAGTGTCACTTAATAATTCTACCCCATGAAAGCAGGAAGGCTCAGATTACTGATCAAAAGTTCCTGTTCATTCTGATCAACTTACAAAAAGTTCTTATTCTTTCATATCTATTATTAGGAGTTTTCATTAATGGTTACTGTGATCTTGTATTTTTCTTTTTTGTTAACTTATAATTGGGATGATTTTTTCCCCCCAGTGTCTGGGGTCTTTCTGGATGGAGTTTGCTTGTTCTCCCTGTGCATGTACAGGTTTTCCCCTGGTACTCTGGCTTCCTGCCACAGTCCAAGAGCATGACTGTTTGGTTCATTTAAAGATCAGTTTGCAAAAGCAACACTTTGTGTTGGTGAACTACAATTTTATTGATGTCATTACTTCTAGTAAAGGGAAAACAATGTGTAAACTGTGAGAGAAGCCTTAGGTTGCTCTTGGGTGGCTGTGCAGGGGACTTCTGTCTTGAAAGTGGCAAGATTTGACACTAGGTGCTTTTAAGTGGGGCAAATAGATTAACAAAAGATACAAAAAGTTACAAGGTTGATCATTGTCAAGAATGAGGTGAACAAATATGCTTACATCCTCATTAAAACTAAGAAGTTGAAATGGGATGCATGGGAAGTTCATGTTACTTTACAGCCACTAAATGCTACATTATTGTAGCAGAATTAAATTGGTCATTATGTGCTTATGCCAAAAAGACAAACAGTTTATCTCCTGCTTGCAGTATGTAGAGAATCATTTCTGGCTGTAGCTTCATATTGTGTAAATGGATCTCAGATTCTTATACAACGTGTAAGAGTAAAGTGTAAAGTGTATACACTTTTTTATTATTACTTTAGGTTTAACCTCCAGCTAATTATAGTAACTGAAATCATGCAAATTATTTCATTAAAATAAACCCACAACACTTGTTGTGAGGGGAATGTGTTCCTGCACGTGTGTGTACATTTGGGATGAGGGGTGATGAGAGACAAATTAATGACAATGCAGTCAGTTGCATACAGGAAAACGGCTAAATAAGTGTAATAGCATATTTATCTGAATTCTTATTTGGTCATTTTAGAATGTCCTCAGTTTTGCATTTAATATATTTTTATAGGACATGTTTGTAAGGGAACGTCTAGCTGCAATGGACATCTCCATTGCAGATGTATGGAAACTCAGAAATATATCAGGTAATACAATGTGGCTAAATTAGCAACGACAAAACTCTAAATCAAATTCAGATTGTCTGCTGAGTGGGCACTAAACCTACCATGAGATTTATCTTGCCATGTATGTTGGCATATTTAAAATGCTTTCCATGTGGGTCCATGAAGAAATGAAGCATATTCTATAAAACATCGTGTCCTGTTATGTATAGCTTATGATGCACTCCCATAATCAGTGTGTGCTTTTAGAAGACGGGTGTCAAACTTAGTGTTGTTTTGCGTCGGAGTAGCCTGGCCATCGCCTTCCTATAAAATTCCCTCTTGATTAAAATTTCGCTTCACAGCACAGTCTGGGCTTTCTCCCATTTACTTGGATTCCTCCTGCAGAATTTGTACCGCATTACGTACGTCATGGACAAACGTCAGCGATTTCGTTAAATTTAAAAGAGTCCACACCTTCTGTACGAAGGAAAACATAGAGGCTGGTTTTTAATCAGGCTAGCATCGGAGTAAATTACTTTTTGCCCTAATGTCACTCCTTCTTTTTATTGATTCTCTATCTAATGATTACCTGACTGTTTTGGGCTAAAGGTAACAAAATGTGGTCATGTCTCCAAGTGGTCCAGTCAGGAGAGAAGTCCGACTCTCCTGGCATGTCAGCCACTCCAAATATTCAGCCTGCTGACGTGATTGAATCTTTCTCAGTACAGACAGAGCTTCTGCATAGCATGCCATGAGATTAAGTTACATATTACCAGGTAATTACTGCAATGTGCGTTTTGCTCTCGCATATGAACTGCAGCAGTTATTTAGTGGTAAATGTGGTATTTCTTAGTTGCAATGTTCATGTTACACTTTAAAGTCATTCCTAAAGCTGTATCTCTCTTTTTTCGCCATTAAATCTCAAGACAAATAAGTAAACATGTGAGGACCTTATGTCATTTAAGGATAAATTTGAAAAGTTTTTTTGACAAAGCTCCCCAGTGTATTTCAAGAGTCAAATTATATTTCGAGTGATGACATTGAATGTACATATCCAAATACTTAAACTTGCTTTCTTCAAACTGAGGAAAAAAAAAAAAAGCTAAATTATGACAAAGCTTAAAAACATAAACAGTTCCAAAAGAAATACCTCAACACTACGGCTACTGTTTCTTCTCCTGTGTAACTTCACCTAAGGAACTGGTCACCAATTATTTTTGCAGATGCTTTAATTATAGGTTCTCACAAAACACTAAGGCTTTGCAGTTTTGAGCTGAGCTATCTGACCGTTCTGAAGAATGATTCACTTGTGTAGTTCCTGGACTGTATTGATCTTTTGGTAATTTATACATTGGTCTTTATCTCCGTGCTGTCATCCAGTGTTGCACATTGTGCACAAAGACATTCACAAAAAATAATAAAAAAAAGAAAACAAGAAAGAACCATTGAGATATCAAGAACAACTTATATGAGCACATGTTAAGAAACGGAAGAGGCTTAACGTGCAAGAAATGCCACTTTAATATGTGGTTCAAGAAAAAATATTGTCCTAAAAGACGTCACTTAGTCTTTACATTTTGGATGTGCCAATAAATAAAGTGAGCCTGTCAGTTGAATTAAACTACATCAGCTATAGTTTTACCAAAATGACATCCAGGCTGTCTTTAAATTGCAGCTGCAGTTTAGGAGACAGTTCACATGAGGACATGAGGCTTCTCTGTAAATGATGCGCTGAGGGGAGCTGAGAAGCCAGGGTGTTGGAAGTAGAGGAGGGTGATTAACCAGGGACTATATGCCATGCTCAAGGTCTATTATGATTGAAAGAGTGTGACTGATAGGGCACACAGCACGGGAGGATGAGAGCGAAGCTAATACATTGTAGGTGGACTTGCTGTCAGTTCTTACCTTATGTTTTAATGCAGTAACAGCACTGTATGACTGCATGCTGGACAAAAAAAAACCTCCCCCCACATAAATATGGTAAATAAATATTTGCCATTAGAAGCACTTTTGTAATTTAGCAGTTTATATTTTTGTACCTTTTTACGTTTTTTTAGTCTCATAAACAAAACAAAGATTAAAGAACGAGCCATTCAAGATCAGTGCCAATTCTCAATGCAGTGCTACATTAAATTAACAAACGGTATGCCGTATATATTGTTAAAAACTGAGTAGTTTTACAGTGTAATAGTATAACACACTGTATTCCGTCATTTCTACATGCCTTACATTAGTGCTTGGATTTTCGCTCAGTGATGATGTTCAGGACAGTGCAGGACAGCCTCAAAATGTAGTTAAGTTAGGGTAATTTATACATTGGTCTTATCTATAGGAGTTGTCAGGGACCAACTCCTACAGTCGTTTACTTAAAAGGCCAGTAGCTTTTATTATTTGTTTCTAAAGAAACAGTAGCCGTAGTGTTGAGGTATTTCTTTTGGAACTGTTTATGTTTTTAAGCTTTGTTATAATTTAGCTTTTTTTTTTTTTTATCTGACTCAACACATATTGCAGGCTTTAGCAAACTTACAACTTACACTTGTTGTAAGGAAACACCTCAATTTTGTAAATTGAGGTGTTTCCATTAAATAAGAAACCTGATTAAAATCACGTGAATAAGTTTTGTCATGGATTGAATAATTGAAAAACATGCTGCACCATCATCCTTCTACCTCTTCCAGACGTCGTCTTCGTTTTTTCTGTCAGTGGTAACATCTGGTTGTTGATCACATGACTGGTGTGATGATTGCAGTTTTCAAAATACACTAATTTTGAAATAGATGGAAAATCACATCATTCTAGCGCAAAATAACTTTTGTCAAAAAAACGTGTTTTTTTTTTTTTAATCGGTGTGTTTAAATGGGCAAATTTAATTTCCCAACTCCAGTTTGCACGACTTTATGGTCAATGGAAACACAGCTAATGTTTTCACAAGGAGCAGGATTTGACATTGCTAGACTAAAGTTAGTTTGTTTGCTGTCTGACATAATATGACCTTGATCATTTTGATAAATTGACTTGGAAACATACAGACCCAGTTAGTTTTGTACATTTGTACCTTTGTAAGCATCAGTGGTTGCTAAGATTCACAAACATTTACTTTCTGGTTTAAAAGTGAAGTTTTTAAAATGAATATGTGTACAGGTTATTGACAGTATATGTGTTATTGTTTTCCTTTAGGACTTTTTAGATTATTTTTGGGTTATTGTGCATAGTTTTCACACACACAAAAAATATAGCATTGTGTCTTATGGTAGACTAAAATATTTTTTACATGCTCTATATGTGCTCATTTTCACTCCCTTCCATTTTGCCACAAGTTAAAAGTTGGCTAGTTTTAAAGAGGTTAGCAAATCTTTGTCTTTGAAATTGACAAAGACAGATTTTTTTATCACTATCAATGGAGTCTATATTAAAGCATTCCTCCACTTAACTTTCAGGAAAAGCCATGTTTATAGAAGTTTATTCATTAGGCGATATGTCTGCCTAATCAAAAATAAAAGTACTTCCTGTTCTGTTAACTCTTAAATTCACTCACTAGACTATGTATTCTTCAATACGTTTGAATTTGTAGCGTACTTTGTAAGTTGAATCGAATGCTAAAATATTGTAAAATAATTGCTAATTAGTGTTAAATGACGTGTGTAAAATGGTCAAATTACCGCAATTCACTGTTATTATGGGTTGCAAATGTTTGCAATTGTTTTTTTTTTTTTTTAATAAAAGAAAAACTTGTTCACTTAAATAAACCATCACTAAAACAGTTAAATGTTGACTGAAGACATAGTTTAGAGGGATTTTTTTAGTCACATACAAAGCCTTCTCCAGAGACTATATGAAACATGAAATCCACTAATTCAGCACTCTTTACTCGCAGCTGAGCACAGATTCTGGTAGGACGGGGATGCTGTCGGGAAACCAGACCCGGGTCAGTGCAGCATCGGGGAAACTGAAACTACGGGGTTGAAGGGCTGCAGAGCTGGCTCTGGTTCTTTGGCGCCGCATCCCCCTGAGCTGGTGAAAATGTGGGGGCTGTGCTTTAGCCTTTGAAGCTTTACCTCCCACTAATTCTGGCCTTCCAATTTCCACACACTGCACAGAGACCCCCCCCCCGACCCTCCATCCTCCGCCCCTCTCTTTGCCTTTGTTTCCCTTATAAGGATTTACCCGGCCATTTCCTCAACGTTTCTGAAAGGTGGTGCGCTTGTTTGTTAACATGGACAGGTCAGAAAATAGCATCATTATATAATTAGGTGTTTAATTGCTCTGGAGTGTCACGGGTTTGTTTAAACTACGAGTAAAACTCGTTATAAATAAATACCACTTTATATTGTTGACATTGGAAATTTTAGTAGATAACTGTGAATTTCAAGATGACAAACTTTTTTTTCTAAAAGTAAAAGATAATGACAAACAAATGTTTGTCGGTGAAAAGTGGATAATCTGCACAATCTTGAAAATTTGGGATTTTTATTCATCAGGTTTCAAGCCTGCTTAAGTATGAAAAAGTAAATGCAATTAGTTAGACATTAAAATAATTAAATTTTTAAAAATAAAATTCAAAATATTTGAAAAATAAAGTGTTTTGTTAAATTTTCTAAATAATGTCTTTAGCTTTGTTTTTCCACACCAAAACATAATTTTTTGTCAAAGCCTTGAACCTTCTATGTTTTTGTGTTAACCCACAGATAAATGGAAAGTCATTAAACAATTAAAAAAGAGATATTTTTGAACTTTCTTTCAGCTTCTAAGGCCATTTTTAATGTGTCTTTTTAAATGAACCTGTTGTTTTCATAAACAAAAGAAAAGATCCATAGATCACAAACTCTTTCTATGTAATATGTATTTATTAAAGGATGACGCAGTGGAAATTTGATGTAATTTTAAGGCTAAACATGATAAATTTTAAAACATTCCTGTCATAAGTTGTTCCATATTTTCTACAGAAGTTGTGAAATAGCCCTTTAACACATTTAAAGAATGTAAATTTGGTCTACTTCACATTTATATTCTTTCATGATCTGTATGTATTAATATTAAAAAAGAACCTTGTAAATTATTTGTGCTCTGTGTGGTGAACTGCTGGTGAAAACATCCTAAAAATTAAACCTGATAAAGAATCAGTGTTGTTCATGAAAAAAGAGCTGTGGCAGCAGTGGAAACTTTGGACATGACCTCATGTGGCCAAACTTTTGGATTGGTGCAGCCAATATTTCCTGCTGGATAAAGACAAAAACAGACTGTTTTGGAATACATTGCAAGCAGTGCCTTGCTTGTGATAGAAAGTCATTTATCAAGAAAATTATTGTCCTTGCTACAAATTAATTCATTAGATTTTATTATATTGAAGTAGCAGGGACTTGGCACCCCACCTGGTAATTTCCTTGCAAGCCAATCAGAGAATCTGCAGGGGAGCAGGTGTTGCCTCATCAGGCAGGAGTGTGTAAGGTTTGATTAATGGATTGATTTGGTAAGAAAAGAATTAGAGGTGTTGTAAAAGCTGTTCTTCTTGGGCAGAATTTTCATCAAATACTTCCGCAGTTGGGTGAGAAATTTCAATGCGCCTAATGAAACTCATTCACAGGTTACCATTGTTTCCTGCACAAATTCCCTACTGAATAGCAAACGTTACATCAAATCTGTATTAAAAAGGTTTTATACTAAATTCTAGTTCTGAAAGATGTGATAAGTTGATTAATTTGGGGGACCTCACTTGTGGAATAATTTAGTTTTGTACTCGTTTGCTGTCAGATTTATAGAGTTTTAAGTTTATTCTCACACTTCTGGCTTTGTTGCTTCTCAGCCACACAGAGCAGCTTTTAAACCAAAATGCTCTAAAATAGTTATGCCCCACTCGCTCAGCAGATGACACATTTTATGCACCCTTAATGGATTTGGCTGATAAGAGCAAGCAAACCCAAAAGCAGAGCTGAATCCAAGTGTGTAGTAAATGCTTTAATGTTTCTTGAAGCCGCATATGTGGTCAATTGAGCGGTGCAACAGAAGGTCGAAAGCGGAAAGGTGCACTGATCAATTTTTGTTCAGAATCAGCGATTCTGAAAAATCTCTGATTGTGAAGTGGTTAATTGAAAATTTTAACCAACTTTTTGTATCCTATATTAGTAACTAGCACGGCTAATAATGCTAAAACACCATTCTCCATTTGTATTGCTCTAAGAAAGTAGATCCTTCATTTAAGTCTGAGATTTATGAAAAACTGCCACAATTTCTAAATTTAAATCCATGACAGAAAGAGTTTGAATCTCAGAACAGAGCAACTTTACTCTACTGCATTCAGCCTTCTTGTTATCCGCTTGCTGTCTTGCTCTTTCTCATATTATTGTGGTGTGAATGAAATGAAGACATACAGTATTTTTATGTGTCACAGAAAACTATTCCTCTTCCAGCAGCTTCTTAAATCTCTCTGCACGCACCGTGTTCATTTTATGCAATTCTTGGTTTGGTTTGCGCAACCGCAGGGATGAGAATCGTCTTATTCCAGACACAGGACAATTTCTTGGTGACTCTCCATAAAACAGGGTTCCTACACAAAAATATGGAATTGATTAAATCATTTTCAAGTCTGGATGAATGAGGAAAAATTAAAATTGAGTGCCAAACAAGTTTGTGATTTATTTATATCCATAGATTAGAAAAATCTAAATTTATGTTAAAATAAAGAGCTTCTTTTACTTTAATTTACTTAGATGATGGCCTTTAGTTTTGATGTGTAATAGCAAGTAAGATAAGACAAACACTCATTCTAAAATCAGCTTTTTTGCCCTCCATGTCATTTTAGTTCTAGGTTTAAATCGAATCCATGGATCTTGAAGTGATGCCAAACAAATTTTTGTTTTGGGAATTTAAGGTAGAACTGATCGTAAAATATGATTTAAAGGGTCTGTTTGTAATCCAGGACAATGTAGTCTATATATATTTCTATGTTCTCTACATTATAATTGATCTGAGTTGATATGTCAAAAAATTGTGAGATGGCCCTTTACCTCACTCATGAACGGAAAGCCAGCTTCAGCACAGATAATGAAACACAACAATCCATAACTTATGTGTTCCGATCTCCATAAAACAAAAAAATCATAAAAATGTAGGAAATTAAGTCGGCAGAAGTTTGGAAATGTTGGATGGAAACATCTTGAGAACCTTGAATAATAACCCCCTTTCTCTTCTCTCCCTGTAAAGTTTCCTGAAAGCCAATGGAAGAACGTGGATGAGGGCCGCGCTTCTAAGGAGGAGGAAGGCTTTGGTGCCTGTCTCTTTCTGACCGGCTGGCTGGCCCACTAACATTAAGCAACAGTCTCACCAGGGCAGAGTAAAAGTCCTTCATTGCTCACCCCTCTCCCCTTTCCACCCTCACCCCCGACCCAGGCACGTACGTACCGGACCATGTCTAGTGGGTTGTCGGAGGGACCCCAAACAGAGGACCTGGAGCGGAGTAGCTGCAAACAGGACTCTCCTGTCATAGAGCGCAGGAATCGGAGTGGCATCATCAGCGAGCCCCTCAGCAAGAGCCTTAAGAACTCGCGTACCCTATCTCAATATACAGCGGTCTCCTCTGCCACCACCAATGGACACACGGACAATAGCTCGACGAAGAGCCACTCGGCCAAACCTCAACCGCCCGCAGCTCCCCAAGCCACTGTCTCCACACTAACAGCAGCCAAGTTGGACAGAACCTTAGAACAGGTTCTGGAGGGACAAAATGGCCTGCTGCACTTTGCCCAGGCAGCAGCGCTGCTAAAGCGAGCCGGTATGGAGCACATGCTCCTGCCTGGGGGCATGGGAGTGGGAGTTGGCGGCGGAGACGCAGGCTCGGGGGCTAGCGACTTGGAGGGTACGTCTGTCACGGACGCCGTAGGTGGTCCCGTTGACTTCCCATATGGAGTAGGGAGCGGCTTCCCCTTCAACCCGGGCCTTTTCATCATGACACCGGCTGGAGTCTTTCTGGCGGACAGCGCGCTTCACATGGCTGGCTTGACCGAATACCCGGCACAGAGCGAGCTGGCCTCTGCTATCAACTCCGGCAAAAAGAAACGGAAACGCTGCGGCATGTGTCCGCCTTGCCGACGGCGGATTAACTGCGAGCAGTGCAGCAGCTGCCGGAACAGAAAAACAGGCCACCAGATCTGCAAGTTTCGCAAATGTGAGGAGCTGAAGAAGAAACCCTCTGCTGCACTGGAGGTAAGACAGTGGTGGTTAAGATGTACTATTGCTTAGTGAGGTGAAACAACTGCTTGAATGGGTTTAATTCAGAGCGACAGAGACAATCTAGCAGAATTTGAATGCACCGACCTTGGCCTCCAAGTGAGACACAAAAATTCAATCATATAGATGGGGGATACAGAATGATATGGAAAAAGTCTGAGGTTGAGAAGTAAACTGCTTTTTAAAAATACAAATAGGACTTTTGAATCGTCTTCCCCCTGAAAGAAAATTAGCAAAGTGGGGGTATATGGTGGGCCGAAGGCTTCTCGAGCAAGGAAATGACAGGTGGTGAGGAGAACGGAGGGTATGTTCAGTGTAAGCAAACGCTATGGGGTCTCTTTAATCTGCCCACTATGACCACACAAGCGCCATGCCTACATATTTCAACCCGAACACTGATTCAACCTGCCACCGCAACGCAACTGTATTGTTCAAAACGTTACACTTCCCTCAAGCGGGACCATTTTTAGTCTGATCCAATGTAACTCTTGTTTTGCCTACTTTGGCAACAGAAATTTGAATAAAAATAATGTGTGAGTTTGTGGAATAAGATTGGCAGTAATTGTGGATATGTGTACAGTATGTGTTTGAATGTCGGTATACATGTGTGGGTATGTTTGTGTATGAGTGTGCGTATAATGAGGTCCATCTGGCTGCAGAGCTGTCATCTGGAGCACCAGGTGTCAGTGTGGCACACTGCACCCCCTCTTCTGCTTGCCACTGTCCTTCTCTCCTGTGACACTCCTGCTCATCTAAATGGCCCTCCATACTTCCTGTCTGCTGCCTCACACTCTGTGGCCTAACTAACCCTGGCCGTGGTGGCAGATGTTTGATCTCAAAGGAAACAAACTTTTGTGGATGATGGTGTCACTTTTGCGTTGCATAATAAATTGATAGACATGAAACACTGTGTGAACATAAACCAATAGAGAGGCCGCTGGTCTAATTGACCCAAACCGAATCTATGCTGCAAACGGCTAATGGCTTTGCTACGATCTCTGGCTGATGCTGATTGGGACGGACAGCTTAGTCTTGTGTTTGCAGGCTAAAAGGTTAGTTATCCAGGCCTGATGTGCTGAGTTTGGCCCCTTGTGATAAACTTGACACATGTGTAAATATCAGATAATTTTGAGTGATACAGCTCTCTGCACATGGCAGGAGATTTCAGAATAATGAAATGCCACAATTCTTTTTGTCAGCATGGTTGTGTTATGCCTGTATTGTGCATAAGTAAAAGGCCATTCTGACCTTTTTTGGGTATGTGAAGTAAAAAAGATAAACACTGACAGATTGATTGATTAACTACAGAAAATACCACAGTTTGCTAATATTAGTTGCCAATGAAGTTAATATCTACTTCCCATCTGCTGCAAATGAAATGACTTTTTTGAATTTAATCACTCTGGACTTTATTTTTAACAAATCAAGTTCAAAACCAAAAGTACTTAGACTGGTCCTGCCTGAACTCAATAATCGGAACAGAACGTCTTTGTTTTGAAATGTATGTTATGACATTTTTATTCTGTTTGTAAAAATAAACAAGGAGAGTGGGAGAGAGTTTACAATACTATATTCCAATTCTCTGTTACGTGCACACTTCCTGTCTGAAAGTGGTGGTCTGAATAAACAGCAAACATGTCTCCATAGAAAATATTGTTTTCAAATAGCTTCTTGCACCCTAATATTAAAATGATATGACTTTGGGTCTAATTACATCTGCAACCGCTTCTACACTGAAGAGTGGTGTCGTTAGCTCTTAGGTATAGTGCGGTAAAATGCTTGAAAAACTTTGAAATTTGAGGTTTTGACAGCGATGTATGGCCTTTTCACCAGTCGGCATATGTATATGTCTAATAGTAACTCATTTTGAAGGCTCGTGATAGTGGAATGGATCAGAGTTAAGCATCAAATTTAATCCTTTTGTCAAAGCTTGTCATACAGAAGAATACTTCTCATCAGGGGCAGTGAGACTGAAAATTGTTCAATTGCTGTCACTAGCAGATTTCTATTATTTATATTTTAGTTAAAAAACAAACAGCTGTTGTGTCTTGTAAGTCAGTGTCACGTAATCAACACAAGTCTTCCGCAGTACTTCTCAAGCATCCTCAGCAGTGGGATTAAAGTTTTGACGTGGTGATGGAAGTGGAGAATTTGTGTTCTAGTGTTTTGATTTAGAGCCTGTTTGGGTAATTAGTTATTTTACATTGAGTGAGCGAACATGTGAGCCCTGTGGGTTCCTACTGCCCCGGTGACGTACTGCCGATCTGTCCAGGGTGTATCCCGCGTCCCGCCTATTGCCGGATGAGAGCTGGGAGATGGCAGCTATTGCTGACCTCATTTTTCTGGGCACATACAGTCGCCGGTTGTGGACTTGACCAACTAAAACAGCCTCATATCATAACCATGTCCACACAAGCTCATGCAGTGCAGTACAGTGAGCATCAGGCATGCACTCCGTTCACTTACATCAAGAATGTTTTAATGATAGGTCTAGCTCTTCTTGTTTCATTCGTTTCCTGCAAAGTAACTCTTTGAACCATCATGAAGAGCTACATTTTGCCCCCCACAAGTTTGGGATAAAGCTTGTCAGCTAAAACTTAGTGGAAAATGCGTTCCCAGTGAGAGCTATAGCCAGATCTATAAAGTGATGATTTCCCTTTGAGGTAGCATGTTTTACTTCGGCTACTCTCAATTTCTAAAATTAAATCAAAATTTACCTGAAATAATGGCCCATGATGGAGATCTCAAGAGATCCCGATTTCAAACCAGATTCTTCACGAATCATTTAAGTGCCTTTTTGGTTTTTTTAGGGATAAGCAAACAAAACCTTTTAAAAAAAAGATTTCTCCAAAAAGCTTGTTAAGACTCTTGGATGTGTATTTTGAATGTATATTTGAGTATGATTCAGTACAGCAATCAACAAAATCCTGAAGGAAAACTTCAGCTAGATGCTCTGAGTGGTACTAAATTTGAGGTTTGGAAGTGAAGGTCATTATCTTCCTGAATCTTGGTCGTCTGACCGCTGCCCTGCATGCTTTAGCTGTTTGCCTCTCCATCATACCTGATTCAAATAAACAAGCTTCGTCCTCGACATTTATACAAATTCAAAAGAAGTCCGACCCGATAGTTTAAGCGAGGTGTGTGGAACAGGGACCTCTGCAGGACACTGGTTCCTGCAGAGGTCCCAACAGTTTACTTGTTTCTGTGGTTTAGTATTTTTATTATATATATATATATATATATATATATGTGTATATATATATATATATATATATATATATATATATATATATATATATATATATATATATATATATGGCTATAAATAGTGATAAAAATGTCCAAATCCTCCCTGTGATGTAGCGGCTTAATTCTATTTTATTTTTGTTCTGATCCCGTGGCCGGTTGAATCTGTTGAAATATGATACATTAGCTTCTGATCAGACCAAAATAAATCTAAATGACCTCCACATTTTCCTCCAGTAGTCTATGAATAGATTATAGAAAATTATTTTAAATTGTCAGTTGTCAAAGAGGGTACGGTACGTTCCCAACAAGTATAAATTGATTCACAGTCATTGCAGCAAAAGACACCACTTACTAAAATAAAAAAAGTCAGGCACCTTCTCAACAACTCCATCTTCATGTAAATATTAATTAGCAAAGCCGTAGCAATCAGTTTTGATTGGAAGAAGCAGGAGCTTCTCATCTAAAGACTTTGAATGTTACATAGGTACAGATTTTACACATCAGACCATTGCAGTGGAGTTTAACTAACTGATCAGTCTCTCTGAATGGTTTATGCCGCTTGATTTACTGCTTTGTCAGATTAATCTTTCTGATGTCAAATTGCCTCCACCATTACTTGTTTTATTCATAACGCAAAGTAAAATACAACCCAGCTGAGCTTGTACTTTGCTGTACATTTTCAAGAAAAGTTTTAAAATGTTAAACAGTTGCTTATGTGAGCATCCCCCACATTGTTTGGACAACATTTATTAAGGAATCAGAATATATTGTTGAGTTTTGACATTAATATCTTCTGATCTTTACCACTTCAAGTCACACATTCAGTGTCAAAGCTTGGGTTCCCTGTGACATCTAAACTTTTTGTTTACTTTTTTCATCTTAAAATAGTATATATAGAATAAATAACTATGACATATTAAAAATAAATTTGGCATCTTTAAGTTTGACCTGTCATTGTTTAGGTGCTAGCCTCACTGCAGCCTTGTGAGTCACTGTTCCAGTTGTTTTAATCTTAGTCATTAGCCTAATGACTAAGGCTGCAGAAATGACAAATTTGGGTGAGTGGCTATTTTCTTGCAGCCATTTCCTTATGAAGATCAACACACATCGGACTTTCTTCAATAGCATCGTTTCTCATCTTTCCCATTTTGAAGAGTCACAAAGAGAAATAGGACTCTACACGTCATAATTATGTCAGAAGAAAGCAGGAAGTCAATGACTGCAGCATAGTCTTTGAAAGCCCAAAAGGATAAAACAGATAAGACAATATGGCCAGCCTTCCTGTTATCTGCTAAAAGTCTGAATTCCTTCCAGTCTCAGTCAAACATGCCATGCTACTGCAGCAATACAGAAAGACTGACATGCTTTAGCATGGCTGCTTTTGGAACCGTTGTCATAATTTGATCGCAAATCACAACATGAATATATGCTAAGTATATATATATATATATATCTATATATATATATATAGATATATATATATAGATACATTGTTGTTAGTTGTTGCTAGGTGCTCTTGTTTTCTCTTGTTCATCTAAGCTGTCATCAGGTACGACGTCATCCGTACAGACATGAGATTCATAGCCAATAAATTAGAAATGTCTAATTCAACTGATTGTTTTAGATTACAACTCAGTTTTCACTTATGATATATGTTTGCATTGTCTTTCAGTTTTGTTTTTTTTTAAGTGGGATTTGTGCTTCCCATCAGCAGCTTTAGTGCATATCCAGGGTGACTTGGGCACCACCTGCGCCAGAGCAGATCTCCTGGCTCTGGGAGTCGCGCTGAACTGCGATGAGCCTCAGCTGTAGTTCAGACAGCCCCTGAGTGTCATGTTCCACTCCAATCAAAGATGGCACAGTACATCCCCGTCTGCTCCGACTATTACACCCTGTGCGCTTTCAAAGGGGGCATGATCTCTTATTTGAAATATGTGTTGGTCTCAGTTATCCTGGATAGATTTCACTGCTTTCTTCACATATCTGTGTGTGCACACAGTGGACGTGGCGCAACATCCCGCACGTGTTTCACTGCATTTGCATGCAACACTTTTTTTTTTTATTCCCCTCTTTATCTGTTTGTTTCGGGCTGCGGGTGCATGTATGCAAGAACACAAGTGCAGTCCAGCGACGACGGTGGCAGCGTGTTTATTTTGGGTGTTGACGGTTTCCATTGAAAGCTCATGGCAGCTCAAAGAAGAGCGTAAAATTGGCAAGTGAGGGGGAGTTAGCATGCTGAGGCCTTTGCCACCTCACCGCTCACTGGCTGAAGATGTCTGGATTTATTCTGGAAATGCTATGTTTGAGAGAAATAAGTGCAAAGGCAGTTCTCTTCTGCTCCCCGTCTGAATACCCTCCAGGGGTGTCAGTCTCAGCAGCGGTGAAAAGAGAGGAAAAGTAAAGGTTTGGAAGTTCTACTCCTCCTTGTTGTTATCTAAATGTCACAAGACTTTTAGGATCCGCTGTGCTAATGGCTAATATTTAAGTATCTTATCAAAAATAAGAGGAGCTCGGCTTTTGTAGACTTTGTGAAGCGGTGCTGGTTAAACGTATACACTCGGCCCTGCATGTCATTATGCGCAGCTAGCACCTGAAACGTTTTCCTCTGACACCCACTTTGCCAGCATCAGATGGCGGTATGGGAGCAGTATATTCCCTCACTGTCTTCCCTGCCTCCAAGATACCGCACACCAGACAGTCAGGACAGCGGAGACTCATAGAAAGTGACAGGCATGCAGTCTGACGCCGAGATGCAAAGATGTGTGGGCAAGTTGCTGGGCAGGCGGAGGGACATGTTGAGGTGGACAGGAGGGGGTTTGGGGGAGGGGACAACCGAGGCAGCCAAGGTGTCACTGTGGACTGACATCCGCATTAACCCATGAAACTTTTAGCTTGAAGAGTTTTCTTTTTTTTTTTTGAAGTACAGTTCCTAGCAACCATTGTTCACTCCTTATTTTTATTTATTTTTTATTTTTTTGTCATTTTCATCAGACTGCAACCACAAATAATATGGTATTTTATTAGGACTCTAATGGATCATAACATGGATCTGTATTAAGACCCTTTTATTTTGATAACCTCGAATAAAATATTGTCCAACTCAGAAGTCACTTAATTTCCAGTGAGATTAAGATCCGCATGGTGGCAACATCCGGCTCTGGAAATGTAAACACGTCTTTACTATATTCAGATCCTTTCGGCGACTTTTTATCCAAATCTAACAAGTGGCAAATCAGGCCACATTTTACTATGCTGTTGGAAACTTTTATGGCGGCAACACTTGCTGTGAGCACTTCCTGTTTTCCAAGCGTTGCAGTCAGTCTGACATGGTCGTCCATCCTGCAGAAAACCGTCACCAGCAGTCAGAGCAGAGGAAACCCACTCCACTCCATGTCCAGATCGAAAAGAAATCACAAATTTGTGGCCACGCTCACTTTCCCAGCTCCTTACTAGCCACTGGGCGGGATTGTGTGTCTGAGAGAGATGATTTTATACCTGAACATGGGACTGTGTGACAAAAAGCTGTAACCAGTGCCAGAATTCAACTGCTTGGACACTGTTTACCTAGAGAGGCCAGCAATGAGATGGTTTTAAGCTAAATATAACATATTTACACTAAAATATCAACATTTGCACAGAAACATAAAAATAGAATCCTAAATAACCTATTTAATTGGTTTATTGGCAAAAAAATAAGCTTATTTTGAGTTAATTACACTGTAAAAGTGTTCCTTAGACTTCACATGTGATTAATGGACTCAGATGTCAGAGGCTGGAATGGAGGTACTTTAAAAAGCTTAAATTGAATAAAATTGATAAAAAGCAATGAAGGTACTAGACTCCTTGTATTTATTGACATATATTGGCATGTCTCCAGCATGCTCTGTGTCATATTTATGCCCAGAGCTGTGACAGCCAGCTGATTAATTAGAGGATTAGCTGAAGATTAGTCTGAAATTATTTTGATGATTAGCCTCTTCAGACTCTTTTCTGGACTAAAATGAGCTGTTATTTTAGTTCTGATGCTTTTCAACACTGTGTTGCACTGAAGAACCAAAAAGCAAACAAAAGTGAGAAAACAAGAAAAACACTGACTCTTTGTTTGACACTTGAAGCTCCTAATGAGTGCTTATTGATAGGGATGTTCTGAATCAGTATTTTTTGTCTTACATATCAATCAGTCTTTCAAAGTTAGACATTTGTTATCATCTAATCACAGTCCTAGAATTCATCAAAGTCAATGCAATGTATGTAGTTGAAAACACAATAACTTCAATATGCAGTAAAATAACACACCCCAAATCAACAGTATTAGTTTCCTTTAGGTATGTGGCTTTCCACCATTTAATAGACACACCTTGGTGCTGCACAATCTGTTTTTCTTAAAAGAAATGTTTTTTTGTTTGTTTGTTTTTTTTTTCCCAACTTGAGTTTCTGTCATATAGCCTCCACATGTTATGCCAATGCAGGATTAAATCAGTTAATAAGGCTACTATGCTGATCTTACAATGCTTCTTTAACATTTGTTACTAAAGATATGTTTGACTAGAAACAAAAAGCCGGTGTTTAACAATCTCATGTCTTGGTTGTGCTAAAGATGTTTTCACTTGAGCAGCTAAAACCAAGGCTGATGTTCATATATTTAGTCTCTGTTTTGATATGACTTGTTGATATTTTAGATACTTATCTAGTTACACTTGTCTGGTGACACGTTGTGTTCATTTGCCTGTTTCTGAACGTCATGGAAACAACCACGGCTTGAAGTCCACTTTCTGACACACCAATGTCTGTGCTCTAAATCGGAGTTGGCACTGCTCCACCGGTGGCGAGTAGCGGAGACGCATACTGTGTAAATGCGGAGGTTGCGTTACATGTAGTGGTAACCCGGAGGGGCCCTACCTACAAAGTCATTTTCATTCATTTTCTTAGCAATTACCAGGACATGGAGACATAACTCCTGCCTCTCCCAGCAACATTTTGTTTAAGCATCGAACTGTGGACTTGTGATGAAGTTTCCAGGTGCTCCGAAAGAAACAGGCTCACAGCTGCCCAGATCCTCCCACATATGAGTTTGTTTTATCTGGCCTACTTTGAGTGCCGACTCATCACGCAGATCCTGTGAAAATCTCAGTAGAGTTCCGGTAACTCCACATGTTTATGTTTGTGATTGTAAAAGGGAAAATGCTTTTTCTGTACATGCCTAAAAAAACAGCCAAGTTTGTCACGGTTTCTCTTGTTTTGTACTTTCTAACATTGGCTCTAACTAAATGGCCAGGTTTAGCCAGTAGCTAATTCCTTAATGCCTTACTTGCATGTTCTCTTGTCTTTCACATTTTGAATAATAGCTAAGAGAAGTGTATAAATGTGCACCATAAAGAAAGAGCTATCATGGATTGTAAACAAGAAGTTTAATTTCACTGAGGGCAAATTGTATGGGAAATAGAAATAAAAAAAAAAATGCTGGATATTTTTTTATTGTAGTGGATTTCTTAATTTTCCCATTAAATAAACTGTGATTAAATGTTTTTAAAGGAAATATTTTACTAATTTTTACTAGTGGTGCTAATAAATGTGACAGGCGCTCTTTATCTAAGTCTATTTTTTTTTAAAGCCACACATTGTGACATCTCACATTTGCTTCAGCATGTTGAGATGCTTTGAGTTGATTGCGTCTGTTTCCTTATATGTGTTTTGGGAATCCATAGAAAACAATCAGCTGAACACTCAGTTGTGCCCTGAAGCCAAAACTGAATTAGGAATGGTTTAAACAGGTTTACAGATTCTTGCATCACTTATGCTTTCTTTTATTTGGTTTATTACACGGAAAATGTTTGTGTCATGTGTAAGCCAATGGGTTTGCCTTTATTTGAGACGGGGGGGCACATCCATCGACTTGTAGTGATTGGCCTCTTCACACCCACAGATCCCATCTGCGTGAACTCTCGCAATCAGTGTTGAGGAAGGATAGGAAGGAGGTTTTCTATTTCTGAAATGCTGCCATAACCCCACCAACCCCCCCCATCCCATTGATTGCACACGCTTGATAATGAGGAAAAACAGCATTACCGCTCAGTCCCAGCTGTGTGTTGTTTTTCCTCCCACACATTACGTCATGGTCGGTCCAGCCCTTACCAGGTTTTTAACATCTGTGGCAGTGCCAGATGTTGCTGTCCTCCAAGTCTCTGCTTAACAGCTGAGCGCAGCAGCAGAAAGGTCACCGTCAAGATGGAGGAGACGCCGCTGCAATATGTCGGTAGTTAACCTCGGGGTCATTTGTGTTAAAAACGGTTTTCTTAAGACACATAGACTGAAGGCTTGAGTAGCTTTCAGAGGATAACTGTAGGTTTAGTTACTAAAATAAACATGTTATCTACAAAATGTATTGAGTTTCGTCTTCCCGTAGCTAGCTAGTGTTCAATATTTTTGATCAAAACTGGAGGCTTTTATTGACAGTCATTAGATAGGAAGTGGGTGTTCAGGCAAGGGTCTTGAGAGTAGACTCTATATAGACTCTACACCACACGGCGCTCTGTCATTTTAATATTATTATTAGATATTGTGATGAGAAAATAGCTGTAGATCACATGATTGACGCTACCCCTTCGGATATAATCATATGATAAGGTTTGTTTCGTGTGTCAGACCAAAACATCCACACAAACAAGAAAATGGCTGAAGTTTAGTCACCAGGAACTGTTCAGTCTGTGGATCTGCGACTGCAATAAATGTTTTTGTTTATAACATTTCGGAACCTGAAATGCACCTGATAGGATTTTTTTTTTTTTACTTCTTTGATATTAAAACAATCCTAAATCAGGCATTAAAACCACCTTCCCCTTCGACATCCAGATAATTTAACAAACACTTGATTCCTTTTAGTGTTTTAATCAGCTGTATTTACTAGAAAAAGAGACTTTACACAGTATTGGAAATAAAAATGTAACCTTTTTGCAGATAAACAACCATCAGTGTACAGTTAACTTTGCTAGAAATTTAATGTGGAGTCTGTACCTTGTTGCCACAAATTTTCATGTCCATGTGAAAAAATAATAATAAAAAAAAAAAAACAGTGGTGGTCACAAAAGATCAACCCTGACTTAAGTGTAAATGAATGATTTAAATTGGCCTGAAAAGTAATTAAGGCAGGTATTGTTTTTGCCTGAACTAATTTGAACTAATTCCTTTGTGGAAAACACAATTTTACAGCCTGAAAAAAGCTACACCAAAAACTTTAGTCTGATTACGTCAGTGCTAGCCGGTCTTCATTATTATTTTTTCATACCTCAATTTGACTTAAAGAGCAGCAGCAAAGACATGACAATAAGATCTTCTTTCGTTTAATTTAAATGATAGAACAGTATTTGTGTTTCTACTCACTGTTTGGATGGTTATTTATTAAAAAAATAAATAAAAATTCTCTGCTGGTGAGTATTGAGGGAGAACCGAGCCTGATTCCAGCATATATGAGAATTTCACTTGAACAGTCTCACTGTTTGGTGTGATTTCGGGGGTGTATTGCGAGAGTCGGTTAACGTGCCACTGTGTGTGGAGGTGTGTGACTGCACTTGAATACATATTGGTTTCGATGTGAGAGTGTGTGTGGGTGCGTAAATGTTTGCCGAGCTTCTGCCCCTCACACCACCAGCCCCCCTCCCCACCCCTCCATCGCCGCCACCGCCACCTCACTCCAGGCAGTTCTGGCAAACGGAAGAATCCGTGCTGCAGAATAGAGGCGTGCTTTGCAGGACGCCAGCCACGTTCTGGCTCCCGGGACCCGAGCTGCTCTCTATCTCCTGACTGGCAGGCTGCTGCTGAGCCCTGCAGCTGCATGCATGTGTGCCACTCCTGCTCAGTGCAGTCAGACACGCTGATAACCACAGCGACGGGGGGGTGGAGGGCCGGTTTTGGAGGTGGGGGTCGAGGGGGAGGGGGGTGCAAAGCAACATCACCATTCACGATGGTGTGGGAGGGCAATGTGTGTGGTGGCTAAATAATAAATGTGACGTATTGGGTTTTCTGTGAGCTGAGGCCTGTTCCTCCTCTGGTGCTGAGGGCGGTGATGTAGAGATTTCCCTCATGCTGCTAACCAAGGGTCAAACTCTGAAATAGAACCACTACTGAGTGGATTACATATTCAGTTTATTAGCTGATTGACATCCATATTTTAGGTCACCAGAAGTTTTCCGGAGAGGTTTTGTTTTTCACAACTTTACAGTTGAAAACCCAATCTTTCGTCCTGTTGTATTAACTTAGCAAAACAACTGATAAGGTTACTTAAAATATGCTTTCTACATTAAATAGTAGTTAGTAGTAGACAGTGTTTATCTGCTGTAAACACGGTCTTGTAGTGGTTTTAATTTGAATGACAAAAAATAAAATAAAATCAGTGATGGGACATTTAAACTCGTATAATTCAAGATGGGAGACCAGTGAAGACCATTTGTGTCTAAAGCCAACTTCTGATTCAAAAATACAAGTACGTAAAAGCACTATTTTTAAAATCTGGTGGGAAAACTTACAGCATTCGATTAGTAAGATTTAGGGAAAGATTGTAGAAATTCAATATGGAACCTCACTGTTGTAAAAATCTGACCAGTATTCAAAATAATTTTCAAATTTTTTTCCCAGCCTCCCTGTGATAAACCAACTGTTGTATTTGTATGGAGAACAAATATAACAGTTCCCTGGAAAAACTGATAACTTTGGGGTTGACATTTTAAACAACCCTATACATTTTTAGTGCAATTAGCAATAGGAAAACAATAATCCCTGTATGTAGTCCATAACAAATTATATTCCGTCTTAAATTTCAATAATCCACTGATATTTCCAAATCCACCATATTCCACGGCAGACTGACGTCAAACATACACAAATCTATTCTGTCCTTCTGTTGTCTTTTAGTCTGAATTAACAGCAGATTTCAATATAAAAATGTGGTTTATAATATGGTTCTAATAGGGGTTACTTAAAAAAAAGGACTCCTCACACCATTATTTCTAAATCTGAATTCATCCCTTTAGCTTTATTTCTTATAAAAAAATGTACTATTCCTTCTTTAGTTGATTTATGCAATTCTTTACTAATGATGTGTATTTTATTACTCGTTTAAGTTTTATTCTTCATTTTTTTCTCGCATAGTAAAGACAGAGTTTCATTTTCAAGTTATTTTTGCCATCTGTTATGCATTGATATGTTTGTGTGTTTGTGTAAAATTATTTATGTGTGCAAGATGTGGACATTTTAAAAGGAAGTTGTGTATTTGAGGCTAATATTTGCAAACAGACACACAGAAAAGTGTTGGTGTTCATTAACGACTTATTCTTTCTTTCTTTCTTTCTTTCTTCCTTTCTTTCTTGCCCCCCTCCCTCCTCTCTCCTCTCCCTTGTTGTCTTGTGTTTCTCCAAGAAGGTGATGCTTCCTACAGGAGCAGCGTTCCGGTGGTTCCAGTAGGTCTCCTACTTCGCTCCTTTCCCAAAGCTCTGCCATCAAGTGCAATGCCAACTCCTGGATTGTCTCCGGAACAGACACTGGTTAATAAACAAACTAGCAATGAATAAAATTCTATATAAAAAGAAAAACCAACAAAAACAAACAAAAAACAAAAGCAAAGCAGAAAAAAAAAACAATCGGATTATGGGATGCACCTACTTATTCCTTGAACCAAAAATGAAGCATAAAAGAAAAGCATCTATGGCAACTTTTCATTCCCTTTTTCTATGTTTCCATTTTTTCATACCTTTTTGTCCTTTTCCCAGCTGGATTTTTTTCTCTTTTTTGGGTTTCTGTCTCTTAAACACGGAACTGCTCATTGCCAGAAACAGAAATAACGGACAGATGGTGGACAATCAACTAATTTCTGTGTTTGGTGTTAATGTTGTTCATGTGTGAAAAGATTCGGTACTTGTGTAGGGAATGTAAATTTACAGCTATATTTTAAAGCTAGCGGCTAATGGCAAACATCGTAACTCTTCACTGTTATGTTACCTAAACCCTTGTCTAGTTTATGGTTAAGTTTGTTGAAGATGGAGGCAGAAAGTGATTTAAAATGTGACGCTGTCAAGTTCAGACTGAAAAGAAAGTGAATATTATTGCTGGGCAAAACTCTCAGAGTTGAAGCCATCACTACTGTAATCTCCTTAATGAGCCCTCCTCTGCATTTCCAAAATTTTCCTTTCTTGTAAGACTGGCAGCCTTATGTTACTGTGGCCCTACTGAGCATGTGCCAGTACTGCTCAGGGCAATAGCACCAAGCAACAGCACTTGCTCTGAGTCTACCCTACTGAATGCACTGAAAAAAGTTGCATTTCTTTTTTTTTTTTTTTTTTTGTAATTGTTGGTTTATTTGTTAAATTTTCTTAAGGTTTTTTTTTTTTTGTTAAGTTGCTGGGTAGCTGCAGCTTTTGAGAAGAAAAAAAATAACTCAATCTTTGTATTTGTTTAGGAAATTCGACTGGTTTTGTGAATAAAAGGAATGCATGTATTTGTGTCGAACTTTACAATTCTGAAGTTTTGTCTGATTGTCTGTTTGCATGTTTTTTTTAAGAGCGGTTTTGAGTAAGAAAATGAAATTTTCCACGGGTTATGAAAAATGTTTTCCTTTGTTTTATAATTAGATGGCATGAGAAGAAGAAAAAAAAAATCCTTATCCCCCAAAAACTCTTAAAAAGCAACTGAAAGGTGGTGGTTGCAGAGATCACCATCGTGTCCCATTTTGCTGCCTGTGTTTAACTTCCTACACTGGAATGATGGAGCCTTGCTGTGCTAAAATGTAACCAAAATGATTTAAAAGATGTTTGAATAAGAACAAGTTTGATTGCCGTGTTTCTTCAGAGTGCATGAAAACCCTGCGAAAATCCTCCTAAATCTCATTTATTGTCAATGATTTTTGGTCTCCTTCGAGGTCTTTGTGACACTCGCCCCGCTCACTGACATTTATAGTCAGAAAGCACGAGCTGAAATGCAGGAGATCGATGGCAGTCATGGATTACTGAAGAGAAGCTGCAGAAGCTTAGGTAAAAGCATTAGGAGCTGAAAATCCTGTGAAGTTCCAGTAAAAACAAGGGGGGAAAAAAGTGGTTTTTGATGTATGTTCTAAAGGTGGAACTCAGTTATTTATCACTAAAATGTTATTTATTGCAATAATTAATTTGAAAAATTTAAATTCACACATCAGATATGATGCTTCGATCTGTGTATATTTCAATCTCTGTTCATTTTATTTATTGAGGCGTCAAGCTAATTAAAACCAAGAATTTAACTGATCAGAGAAAGAAATGTTGACTTGACACTTGTTCACTGACATGCCACGAGGAGAAAAAGAAGCAATATTTTATTGCTACAGAGTTCTGTATACAAGCATAACTGTGGAAGGTTTAGTGTAAGGAAAAAGTGTGGTGGGAGAAAGCTGCAACAAGCCCCAGGGATGACTGCAGCCTTTAGATGATTTTGGAACAAATCCTAAGTTTTTGTGGGTGAAGTCTAAAATGTTCTTACCTGGGCTATAGACAGAAAAAAATCTAGTTGTAGACATCCTCATTCTTCTCATTGTTTACAGGCTTGAGGGTAAATATACACATTCTTTCAGTGTTTTTTCAACATTTCAATAGGAAATGAATTCTTGGATGCAATATTTTGTTGGCCAATAATAAATTTGGATAGACTTTGCATGTCTTTCATGCAAACTCCTGATATAGATTCTGGTGATAAAGAGCTCAGGGGAGAGCTCTTTATCACCAGAATAGTCACGATTAATTAGATGCAATATGTAAAAAATATAGCAATTTTATGTTTTCCTAATGTTGTGAGACCCATCTTCAATTTTCTGCAGGCTATGTTGCCTCCTCTCAATACCAAAAGTAGCAATACGTGGTTCACACTCACTGTCACTGCGCTGGATAGACCATAAGTGGCCTGACCAAAACAGAAAGATATAAGGGACACCAGACCTAACGATGAAAATACGCTAAAGTCTTATTTTAAAGCAGCCTGTGTTTACTTAACACCACAGAAGTGGCACAGGACGACCATCTCCATGCCACACTGCATTGATGCAGTAATTCAATCAAAGCAACTAAGTACGGAGCGCATATGATCTACAGCGCATGGGCATCCTTAATAACGGACCGACATTTTCTGTTAAAAATCCCTTACTTCGTTGGTTTTTGTATAATATTTACATTTTCTAAGCCTTATAAAACGTGGCCACATTCAGGCGGCTCTCTGCATAAACACTCATTTCCATCTGCTGATAAGTGATGACTGCCTGTGTTGTTTTAAAGCTGCTTCTTTGCGTCTAGGTGGGGAAGTGGATGCAGATTCCTTCCACAGCCAAAAGTGTGGTTTTAATTAGCGGCCGTCCACAGTGGAAGGCCCAGCGTGGCGCGCCTGTGTACGAGCTTGTGATCAGCTTTGTGAGAGCTGGAGAGCGGAGCTATATCCCAACTCACCCCCCACCCCGCTCCACTCCACCCCCACCTCCCCCTAGGTGACAGCACTGGGCTAGTGCCATCGCCATGGCGATGGGGGGAGTGTGTGCGTGATTGCGTGACTGCGTGTGTATGTGTGTGTGTGTGTTTCTGGGGGTGGTGGCTGAGGCCTTTCATTATTAATGTGCACCGCGGCGTCCTTACCTCCTCCGAGCCCGCACAGCTCACCGCCTGACCTGCCATCCAAGGGAGAGGAAAAGGAGAAGGAGGGGGAGAGAGGGAGTGAGGGAGGGAGCGGAGGGGGGTGAGGCGGCAGAGATAAAGAAAGAGAAGTGAGCCGAAGAGAAAGAAAGAGACAGCACGCCCAGCGCAGAGTTAGAGGAGTGTGTGAGTGTAAAGCACAGATTCATTTACGTGTTCTTATTAAACACCAGGAGTATCTCAGATTAAGATCAGCACTTTGGAGATTTGGGGTGTGGTTTGCAGGTGTTTGTGCAGAGGAGGAGTGGAGGGCAGGGGTGTGGGGGGGGGGTGAAGAAAGTCAGGGAGGGTCATGCGGTGGCTGTACGGCTCATGAGCTGGGCTGTCACACTGGGAAAATCCTGGAATCTTATCACCGCTTCACAGACACTGAGCCGTACTGATCTACTCACCCTTGTTGCCAGCAGACATGCCCTTCCCCCCCCCAAACCCCCCTTTTGCAAATGCCCCTGCACAAGCTGGCCCTTCGCAGTTGCGACGCCACCTTCTCCACGAGCAGGGAGATAGCAGAACCGATGCAGTCCAATTGTTGAGGAGGGAGGAATGCTGCTCGTGAAAATGGGACTACCGCGAAGAAAAACAAGCTTTGCAACTGAGCAGGCGGCAAAGAACCGAGGAGCCCGGAGAAACCCTGAACAATAACGCAAAGTCACAACCAAATCTCAGTGAGGAACATAAAGAAGTATGTGAATATTAAACGTACCTGTAAGTTGTTTTTGAAATAGTGGTTCAAAAAAGTGAACTGAAAAAATGTAAGCACATTTGTTTCACTACATTTACAATATAAGATATAGAAGTCTGAGGCTGACATCTTTTCATCTCTTTTTCTTGACAATTACTTTCTGCTGAATGGCTTTATGTGTTGCTCCATGATGAGTTGGGTTAAAAAGCTAGCAAAGTTTTGACATGTCACCTAAAACATACAAACAGCATAACAAGTTGTTTCTAAAGACATATCAGCTCAACATTTACAACTATAGTCTTCAAAAAACTCATGTTTTGTGTCTGCTGACAATGTTTTCATTCAAAATTTTGCTATGCTAATGCTAGCATGCTTCCTCTGTTTTGATAAAGCAGCTTGTGACTGAGGTAAGACGGTTTGCCAGCAAAGGAAATTGTTCTCCTGCTTCATTATCTTTGTTATCCTTCTAGCATCATTAATAGATAAAGTTAAATTTAATTTTAACTTTGGGTTTTAGTAATAATATTCTGTTTGCTTAAAATTAGAGCATTGAACCAATGCTGCAAAATGGCCTGTAAAAAAATCAGCTATTAACTATTGCTAAAGTTACTAGAAATTACCTCATTATAAAATTTGCTAAATAGCTTCTTTTTTATGTAATGGTAATGAATGATGTAGGAGGGATAAAAGACATGGTGGAAGAGACAAAAAGTTAGTAAAACGGTTTTAAAAGGAGCTTTCGTCAGACAAAATTATTTAACATCATTTAATTTGACATTTTCTTTAGTGTCACTTTATTAAATCTAAGCTAAACCAGAAAATCTGACAGTTCTGAATGTTTCTGCCATCTCCACCCAACTGGTGTACGCCATACACAGAATCAAGCACGCCCATTCTCCTTTTGCTGCTCAATCTCAGCAGCAGAATCTATAAGGTAACCCCCCTCACCTGTGCTCACATAGTGGGCTCTCTTCAGACAAAGAAAGCTTTTGCAAAAACACCCTTGCCCCATTTTATACAGCTCAACAGCTGGGACCAAGCATTACTACCCTACAGTATGATTAAATGTCAAAGAATTTAGAAGGCTTCATACCTATTTACCTTGAAAATAGTCATCAAATTAATTCATCAAGATTACTGAGCATGAGGAATTTTCTTCATTAATTAGAAGACGATGAACAAGATGTGGTATTAGTAATCAGCACCTCAGAAGCTATCCTTCAATTTCCTGGCTTCAATAGCTCCCAACTTGTAAAATTTCATTTGTAAAAAGAGACTGTTAAACACAGGGTCAGCACAAAGGTCAAGGATGGAAATCAGAGTCTCTATCTAAGCTCAGATGGTGTAAAGGTCACAAGATAATGTTAAACTTTGTGGATGGCAGCCAAGAAATAAACTTGCTTGTTGGCACAAAACTGTGAGACAAAAACTTTTTTGACACTCACTAGTTCATTGTTTTGTTTTGGAAAATGTAAGTAAGTTATGAAAGTAAAGAGTGGAGGTGGGAGTATGATAATCTGAGCCTCCAAGATATTGGGGATTAACCCTGTATTGTTATAATCCCACAACTGAAATGTGAGGCAGGAGGGAAATTAACTTTATAAGAAACTTTTCTTTTTCATTTAGTTCCTCCATGCACGTTTTATTTTAATGAAAGCGGTTTCCTTTTAATTCCACATTTAGATAGATAGTTATAGATTGATGGATAGCCATAGATAGTTACATAGATAACTGGGCAGATGGATATGTTCAGCTGGTGGAGAATCCTCCAGTTACAGGATAAACACAAAAACTGGACATTTTAGATGAACACCTCATTCTGACCTCTGTTTAATGGAAACCAGTGTGAGCTGCAATTTATTGGCCGGACACAAGCCTGCACTGCATTATTTATCCAAGCTAATTAGATTGTGGCTTACCTCTTCGCTCCATCATTCCTGTCTATTGGTTAGCTTTTCAGTGACCGAATAAAATCAGACATTAGTTGTTCTTTATATCTCTAAATGAATATACAGGCAAAACAAATATGTAAGGTCAATGAAAGGCAAAGCAAATCTACTGTTATCCTACTTATTACATGCTGAGCTTAGGATTCTTCCTAGATCATTTTCTGAGGTCTCTTTAAATTCTTTGAAATTATTGTTTTCCTGCTTTATTTGTCAGAGTTTATTGGGATTCGCCAGAGAAAAATTTGCATTTGACCAGAATCGGCTGATTTATTGCTTTAACAGTATAAAATGTATTTGAAGTTTTTGAAATCAGTGAATGCACCATGCACTGCGCCAACAGGTTGTCCTGACAGCACTTTACAGAGTGGAAGTTGTGACTGAGGGGAGAATAGTAAAAGCTAGCTATTTTCACAATAAGTAAGGTGTTTAGATTAAGTCAGCGAATAGAAAAATGTGTAAGATGCTTCAAAAGAAGAGAATATTTTCCCAGGAAGCATGTTTGGAGTTAATTAACGTCCAGTTTAACTGTGAACATTAAAAGCATATCTGGCACAGCTCTTGATTGTTTTCCTTTCTTTTTTTTAAGCCCTTGTAAGCTGTTTGGGTCTGTGGGACCCATTTTCACTTTTTATTGTAGCAAAACAAATAGAAGTAAATTATCTTTTGAAATTGAGACTCATTGGCCTTAAGTCATTTTCTGTGAAGACCATATGATGGCCACCCTCTCTACACATTTACTGTGGTTTTGTATGTCTGTTTGTATATAGACGACCATTATAACCGTTTTCACCAACAAGGGGAGGCTAGTCGTGGAAACATTTTCCTGGTCTTCATTTCTTACAGTTATACTGAGCTCTGTTAGTTAGGTTTGATGTATGGTGTGAAAACGGTTTTGGTAAATGTTTGGGTTAGGAATACTGGTAAGATTATGGGAAATGTCTTGTTTTGGCATAAATGCAGTTGCTAAGATGAATTGAAGTCTATGCAAAACAACTGGGCCGTATAAGGATGTTTGTGTGTGTATCTGTGGATTTTGTCTTACTGGACCTGGCTTTCTGGACAAAGTCGAAACACTGCTGCAATGTGCTGGTGCCAGATGTTTCACTACTGACAAATGTCCATTCCTCGGCCAACATGGTGCCCATTTGCATTCAACTTGTGTTTTTTTTTTTTTTTCTTTTGGTTGAAATTTCTAATAGAAGTAGAAAAAAGATAAAAATTAAAGATCAATCATAACTGAAAAGCTACATAAAATACTAAAATAATTATTATTCCATAATTATTTTCTCACCTGGAGTTTTACTCTTGTAGATTTCCAGTGAGCATCTATCTAACTTTGGGCTGAAGTTATATTGAAAAATATGAAGTTTATTTATTTATTTATTTATTTATTTATTTATTTATTTATTTATTTATTTATTTATTTATTTATTTATTTATTTATTTATTTATTCAACTAGCCTGACAGGGGAAAAAAAAGGGCAGAGAAAGAATGAGAAAACATGCAGTAAATGGCCCAAGGCCAGGAACTGAACCAATTGCGGTCACAAATATGATGTTAAAACAAATTTTACGAGTATACATTTTATGTACAACCACAGCTATGGTGGAAGTGCTGCAGTTGTTTGAGTTTGATTGACCTCTCATGTGAAGAACTGTTGTACCTTTTTAACATGGACCATTGAATATGTGGGAACTGCCATTATGTGGGTGTTTTGTGCTAAAATTCAGCTAAAATATGTGCTGGTGTCAATGTGAATTTACCAAAGAGTTGTTCAGTGTCAGAGCTTTTAATAGCTTCCTCCAAGAGATGGTTCTCAGCTATAAAAAGGTGTGATTAGCTTTCAATACCCGTGTAAAACAGAATATTAGTAGATTTATTGTCTATTTAAGATCAACATATACAGATGATTTTATAACTGCACACATATGGTTAGTAACATTAACCATATATGATAGAAAGAAATGTAAGACTAAAATGGGTAAAAATGTGTTTTTTACTGCATTTATAAATAATTTGTGACATAAAAGTTCATCTTCCAGACTTCGAGCCTCACTTTCCAGATTTTAAATACATTATTGATAAGCACAAAAAGATGTCTCAGAGTATCCTCATCATCAAGAAATTCATAGTAGATCAGCAAGGCTTACTGCTGATCTTTCTTGGGGGAATCTTTAAAACATTTAAAAAAAAATAAAATCTTTAAGTATAAAGGTTAATCTGGAGCCTGGCAGTGGACTGGCGACCGATCCAAGGTGTATCGGTTTCTCTCGCCCAGTGACCACTGGAGATACGGACCAGCCCAGAGATGAGCAGTTTTAGACAAATGATGGATTAATCTGGATTTTACTTTTCTATTTAATGATCTTCTAGTAAACCAAAAAATTGAACTAAATAACCAGCTTATATAACTGTGGGACTAAAATTAAGTTTTAGGTATAATTTTCACATCAACAGTTAAACCTGGAAACAGAAATAAAATTATTTTAACAAAAATTTCATGCTTAACAGGCACAACCTTATCTTTGATTCATATGTATCGACATTCAATTACAACAAAACTATTTAAATCTCATTACAGCCTTTGAACATTTCATACCACCCAATTTTAAGGGATAAAAGTAACTGACTCAAGACTAAAATGAAAGTAAGTGGCTAAAATATCCTACATCAGAGCATGTGTTATAACTTAATGGAAACAACATGCAAATGAATTCACATTGGTTTGTAAACCAATTTATTGCCTTGCGCTCATTTCCAAGAATTTTAATTCAGTCTCACTGGCGGACCTTGATACATGAATATTTAAGAATTGCCACAAGTTTTGTGTACTTTTTAGCGGCAGTTTTGTTTTGTCCCATTTTGTTGTTGAATAAAAATATGTTTACAATGTGTTTATATTTTTAGATACTCTGATTACTTTATGATGTCAAACAGGTACTGTTTAGTAATCATGTCATATATGTGGCGTAGGAACAGGGATGAAATAGATTTTCCTTGATAAATGAAACTGTCATTTGGAAATTCACATTTTGTATTTTTTTTGATTAAAAAGGAAAAATAGAAAAGGAATATATATTTATTTCTACATTTTTATTAAACTAATAATCCCTTTGAAAATAAGATATTGCCCCCCCCAGCAAGCAAACAACACACAACATGTATTATTGTAATTTAACTCAATTGTGTTTACCAATGCGTGGACGTATACCTCGGTCTTTGCGTGAATGTGAGAGAGCTGTACACACTTTTTGAGCGGCCACACAAACACGCCGAGGCCCACTCAGGCTTTCTTTCCTTCCTCTCACCTCTCACTCACGCGCTAACAGCTCTCTCGCGCGCCGACACGCTCACGCGGACACGTAGGAACAGATTAAGTCCAAATCAATGGCAGTGGCTGGACTGGGAGGGAGAGGGAGAGAGATTTCACCCAGGGTTCTCGTTAAGGTCTGACACATGCGGCAAAGGCTCGGGGGAGTGTTATTACCAAGGTGATGGTTGATAAGACACTCGTTTCTCCACGCTGCGTCCTGCGGGGAAATGCGTCGTGCAGCCATGGAAACCATAAGGCTAGGTGTTATGCTATAATTGGGACAGCGTCTCTAACGTTGCAGCTGCACTGCCAGGTATGCCACCGTCTCCAAATGAGAAATTACAGTGGAGCCACAGAGGAGAGGATGCGCCCAATTTCCAAGAATCCCCCTTCCCTCCCTCCCTCAATGGTTTCCTTTTGATTTTTTTTGGCCAAACTAAAAATAATTTTCTAGGACAAGTTAAGACATACAAAAAAAAGAAAAGAAAAAAACAACTCCACATTATTATCTAAAAGTCTAAGTAATACACAAAGTATCTGAATAGTGCAGAACCAGGAAATGCACTGGAAGAAAAATGGAGGAAGAACGAAGAGGAGGAAAGGAGAAAGATGGTTGTCGGCCAATCCCTGCTCACTCTCTGTAACTTGGTTGATTACGATCAATTTCCACGGTATCGATGGCCTCCCTTGCCCTGAGCTACACTCCCTCCTGCACTTTGCATGGTACGTGCTTTGTGTACCGTGACGTGACGCACACTCCAGCACATCTCCAACCAACCCTGCCTCCTCCACCACCACCTGCAGCCCCCCGATCCCGGCCTTGAGAAATATCAACAGCTGGGTTTACCACATTCTGGTAGGAGGGCTATAAACAAGCATTCAAAAAAGCACAAATGTTTCCACTTCTTGTTCTCAGAGTGGGTGAAAATCTGGGTTAGCACAGTGGTTTCTTTTTTTTGTGTGTGTGTTTTTTTTTTTTTTTCCCTCCATCGACTGCCTTGTGAGTCTGATAGGTGTAAAAAAGTTTGGGTGGTGTTACTGCAGCAGAAAAGAAGAAAGGAGATTTTCTTGTCTTCTCTCTCTCACCCTCTCTCTCTCTCTCTCTCTGTCAGGGCTGCAGAGGGATTGAACACAAGCCAAAAAAACTCCAGGAGACAAGGTGGAAACGATGAGATGAGGTCTGGTCACGACGTGCACGGACCAAAAGCCCCCAAATCTGTATTTGTTCTGGGGAATGGGAAACTGTCCTCCCTCCGGCATGTGCGAGGGCGCATCCCGCCCGCTCTATCTCTGCACACTTGGCACGCTCTATGCGAATTAATTGCATCTCTGCGAGGGAGAGAGTGAGATGGATAGAGAGAGACGGAGTGAGGTTTAGTCCTTCTGTTGGGCTAGTCTCGCTACGAGGGGAGTCATTTAAAATTCTGCCTCCCATGTGGCTCCTGGTTTTCACTTTAATGACTGCCCCCTCCCTTTTTTTATGTCCACGACTTTCTAGAGTTCTAAGTTTCCTAACTTATGGCTCATATACATCTCACTTAGGCAACTAATACAGCTAAGATGTCTTGCTTGTTGTTATTTAGGATTTTCCCTCCTGCAGTGCCTCGCAAAACATACTTATATGCCTTTAACTTTGCCACTTCTTTGTCACGTTACAGCCACAAACTTAGTTTATTTTATCTAGGGTTTTTAAAGGTAAACTAACAAGAGGAAAACACATGGTTCTCAATATTCTTTACAAAATAAAAGCAGAAAAGCATCCACTTCAAATCAGTCAAACAATATATTTCAGAATCACCGTTTACTGGAATTACAACTGCAGGTCTTTTGGGGGACGTTTCCACCGGTTTTGCAGGTCAGAGTGAAAATGTTGTCCATTCTTTACAAATACCTCCAACTGAGTCAAATTGGATGGAGAGAATCTGCGAGAAACTCAAGAATTGCCATTGACACTTGATTGGACTTTAACGGCACGTGAGTATGCTCAACCTACATCTACATCTGTAGCTGTATGTTTATAGCCGTTGCTCCACAGGAAAATGGAAGGAGTTTCATATATGAAGGCCTAAAGAGTTCAGTTTTTGCTTCTTTCATGTGTTTGCTTTGTCTCCTACATGGCTTAGCTGTTTGATATGGCTTTCTTTAACCAATCGTCTTGCCGCTCTTCAATAAAGACTCAGCGCGACGAATAGTTATCTTGTTGACAAATTCTGCAACCTGAGCCATGCATCTCTGCAGCTCCTGTAAAAATGTTTACAAACCATGTACGATGTTCCTCCAACAACAACTATATTGCGTTAATCTATCTCAATAAATCTCAATAATGTGAAAGCGTTGAAATTATATGAATACTATTGCAAAGCACTGCGTACCTTTCAACTTTGCCTGCAGACATCAACAAGTTTAGCTCCGCTGCTAGTGTTTGCTTTCCAGCCACCGTCTTTTCTCAAACTAAATTTTCTCCCCCGTTGTCATAACAATATTGGATGAATAATGCTTTTTAATGGCAGTAATGATACCGGATAATGCGTTGAATCATGTGGGCCTGTTCTGATCCATGAAGCGTCTTTAGTAGTGTGAAGTCGAGACAGCAGCCAGCCCAGTATTAACTGCTGCAGCGCGCTCCTCTGAGCCTTCATAGACGGCACGATAGGAAATGGCCTCAACAAGATAAAGCTGAGCTCTCTGCATGGCTCTCTGCAGGGGTCCCTGCCTCTCTCACGCACACTCGCACACATATATCTTCGTGTGCGAGTAGTGGGGGTAGAGTGATGTGGGCTGTAGGACAGCAAAGTCCCACAAGGTCAGAGCAGGCAGTGTATATGGTTGTTTTTCTCAGTTTTTTTTTTTTTTTTTCTTTCCTCTCAGCGGTGGAGCTGTGTGCAGCCTCCCTGGGTCTCTCCTCTATCTGGTCAATACCAGCACGCAGCTTCTGGCGATCAATGGAGGGTCAATACCTCTCAGACGCCTGCCTCTTTGTGCTCTCACTGATTTAGCTACCACCTACCCAGGCCTTTTTTTTTTTTTTTTTTTTCAATTTTTTCCTTCTCGCTCGCTGTTTTTTTTTATGACCCAAAGGTCTCAGTTAAACACACCAGCCTTCGGAGGCTGGAGAGACACTGCAGTAAATCTGAAGGGCAGAGGGCATGTTTTAGGCAACATGCTTTAAACCGGAGCCCATCATTAGCCAGGAACATAACTGCAGTGACCTCCTGTCAGCTGAAGCTACTTTTTAAACATTTTTATGAAGTTTAAGAAATGAAAACGCACTCCTGTCTTAGAAAGAATCTATAATCCACACGCTGTGAGGAAAAGATTAGGTTATGCCAGTTTATTTTTTCATAAGAATAACGTTCAGCTCACCTGGAGGCATCCATGTGTTGAAGAAACTCTGAATGAAACTAGCAGCAATTCATAAAGACCTGCTCAGTCGTGTATGTTACCACCTGATCCCAGAGCATGCAAGGAATAATCAGACTGACAAAAAGTCTGTGTGTAGAAGTTACTCAGCATCTCCTCTCTGCTGCTGCTGCTGATGTGAAAGATCAATTTTGGTTCCTGTATTATGCACCACATCCTTCCCTCCATCTGGACTGAAGCTACTAAAATAATCTGGTGGTGTCTGGTGACTTCTCTCTCCCCCTCTTTTTTTTTAACTTAAAAGACTGCATTAAAATGAAAATAGTAGAAGACAAGAACAAGGGTTAATCATAATTTTATTAGAAAGCAAATAGTAAGCTCTTCGGTCCCATTCTCTGCTGAGGTCAGATGTTAACGAGGCCTTTTTGTCTACACAACTGACACTAACATGATATTTTCTCTGTTTTTGTGTGTTAAAATCCCAGTAGATTAGCAGTCTCTCAAATCCAGCCCCTCTGCCACCAACAAAAATGCAGTGTTCAACGTTGCTTGAATCTAATTTCTTTCCTGTTCTAATGCTGGATTTGAGCAACAAATCACTGTTTCATTTAAATCCTCTGAGTTGCAGAGTTGCTATTCGTGTTATCTGGCAATTAAAAGGCTGTCCCAATAAAGTGGCTGCGTAGCTCATTTTGAGAGAACAAAGGCAAAGTTTCAAGATCCTCATTCAAGCCGTGTTATTTGGTTGTTATTTTCGACAACAAATGTCTAAGCATGACTCCGGGTGTGGCAGCAAAATCAAAATCAAGTCATCACATGCATCTTGGTAAACATCAGTAATTACACAAATATGAAGCTTTGCTGTTTTCATGTCTCATTTTTAAGAATTAAATTACAAACACATTCATTCATAGTCAGAATGTAGTTTGTTGACAATGTTCGGTCTTCTTCAAGGTAATTTCCTTCTACAATTCACAACTTCATTAATATAAAACTGTCAACAAGATGGATTCCAGAATGTATTCAAATGATTTTGTGATGTGGATATCCTTTATAGTCTACAGAAACTCAGAAAAACACTCCCAATTCTTTACACACCAATGAGCGTCTTTCACTGGGTAAAATAACACGTGAGGATGGTAGATATAATAACACTGGAAATGACTTTCAAAATAGACAACAGTTTGCTCCATTAAGATAAGATGACCTTTTTAGCTGCTAAGTAAGCGAAAGCTAGAATCCTAGCTAACAAGTGTTTACTCACATTTTGACCTTTTACATTTTTTGAAAAACTTGTCATTAAGTCAATGTAAAGAAGAAATGTATTTTGTGTAGTGTCATATGTTGAACATGATTTCTCTCTTCAAATTCAAATGTTTACCAGTAAAAGTCTTGTCAGAATCTAACAAAATAGCAACTGCTGGGTTACTTATTTATCTCAAATACTGAGTTGTGGTTGGGGCAGGAGATGAATAGTCTTATATAAACGTTGGGTTAAAAAAATTATCAGTTGTTACATTTAAGTAAGCACAGTACTTTGTACAGCTTAGTACTATGTTGAACATTCAAAGGATGACAGAAGAACTGTGTACAGGACCATTACAGATAGACTATATTTTGTGCACAGATATGCAACAAGTATGAATTTTATTTTCTAAACTTGTAATGAATAAAAGTTGGAATACATGGCAAATTAGGTCAGTGTTTCCTTGTGCTAAGAAGATCCTGGATTTGAAGCAGGGTGAGGCCTTTCTGTGTGATGTTTTTATGTTTTCTCCGTAAACAGGTTTTTGTCCAGGTACTCATCATCAAAAACATGCATGACAAGTTCTTTGTCTGCCCTAAATTGCCCCTAGGTGTGCATGAATATGTCAAAGATGCAGGCTTCCTCTTATCTATTGACTGCTGGAGGTGGGCGCTAACCCTTTGTGACCTTGCAAAAACAATGAAAGAGTGAGGAAAGAAAGCATTAATTTAAACTATTTGGCTAGGAGTCCAGATGGTGACTTTGCTGATACTGACAATGGTGATTAATAATTTTCTGGAGTTTTAGTATCTTCATAAATTTGTAAAAGTTAGGTTGAGTAAAAATCTAAAGAACAGTTAAACAATTATTGCTTATGGTGTTAAGCTCATGCTGTGTTACACAAGTTCAAAATAAATAAACGTTTTTAATGTCGTTAGTAAAACCAGCTTTCTGATTACACCACAGGTAGAACTCATGAAACAAAATCCCCCTAAAAACAAAAGAAAACCTTGATTTTTAAAATTGTTTTTAATTTTTACAGTAAATAGCAAGCATAAGCCAAACACAGTGGGCTGTTGAGACACCCATGGAGAGGTTTGGCTTAGTTCCACAGAAAAATCGATCTGTTTTGTTTTAAAGACGTGCAGGAATAAATAAACACACAATGGTAAAAAACTGAATGTGGATCACTTGTTGGCAGTCAAAACTGAAACAAAATTGACTTAATAGTTGAAGACTGGACAGGTATATACGATACTGCCATGCAGCGTTGAATGTGTTCACCAGTGTAAAACGGGGACATTTGTA
>NW_015112646.1:207533-264848 GCF_001443285.1 Poecilia latipinna | reverse complement strand
CTTCTACAATTCACAACTTCATTAATATAAAACTGTCAACAAGATGGATTCCAGAATGTATTCAAATGATTTTGTGATGTGGATATCCTTTATAGTCTACAGAAACTCAGAAAAACACTCCCAATTCTTTACACACCAATGAGCGTCTTTCACTGGGTAAAATAACACGTGAGGATGGTAGATATAATAACACTGGAAATGACTTTCAAAATAGACAACAGTTTGCTCCATTAAGATAAGATGACCTTTTTAGCTGCTAAGTAAGCGAAAGCTAGAATCCTAGCTAACAAGTGTTTACTCACATTTTGACCTTTTACATTTTTTGAAAAACTTGTCATTAAGTCAATGTAAAGAAGAAATGTATTTTGTGTAGTGTCATATGTTGAACATGATTTCTCTCTTCAAATTCAAATGTTTACCAGTAAAAGTCTTGTCAGAATCTAACAAAATAGCAACTGCTGGGTTACTTATTTATCTCAAATACTGAGTTGTGGTTGGGGCAGGAGATGAATAGTCTTATATAAACGTTGGGTTAAAAAAATTATCAGTTGTTACATTTAAGTAAGCACAGTACTTTGTACAGCTTAGTACTATGTTGAACATTCAAAGGATGACAGAAGAACTGTGTACAGGACCATTACAGATAGACTATATTTTGTGCACAGATATGCAACAAGTATGAATTTTATTTTCTAAACTTGTAATGAATAAAAGTTGGAATACATGGCAAATTAGGTCAGTGTTTCCTTGTGCTAAGAAGATCCTGGATTTGAAGCAGGGTGAGGCCTTTCTGTGTGATGTTTTTATGTTTTCTCCGTAAACAGGTTTTTGTCCAGGTACTCATCATCAAAAACATGCATGACAAGTTCTTTGTCTGCCCTAAATTGCCCCTAGGTGTGCATGAATATGTCAAAGATGCAGGCTTCCTCTTATCTATTGACTGCTGGAGGTGGGCGCTAACCCTTTGTGACCTTGCAAAAACAATGAAAGAGTGAGGAAAGAAAGCATTAATTTAAACTATTTGGCTAGGAGTCCAGATGGTGACTTTGCTGATACTGACAATGGTGATTAATAATTTTCTGGAGTTTTAGTATCTTCATAAATTTGTAAAAGTTAGGTTGAGTAAAAATCTAAAGAACAGTTAAACAATTATTGCTTATGGTGTTAAGCTCATGCTGTGTTACACAAGTTCAAAATAAATAAACGTTTTTAATGTCGTTAGTAAAACCAGCTTTCTGATTACACCACAGGTAGAACTCATGAAACAAAATCCCCCTAAAAACAAAAGAAAACCTTGATTTTTAAAATTGTTTTTAATTTTTACAGTAAATAGCAAGCATAAGCCAAACACAGTGGGCTGTTGAGACACCCATGGAGAGGTTTGGCTTAGTTCCACAGAAAAATCGATCTGTTTTGTTTTAAAGACGTGCAGGAATAAATAAACACACAATGGTAAAAAACTGAATGTGGATCACTTGTTGGCAGTCAAAACTGAAACAAAATTGACTTAATAGTTGAAGACTGGACAGGTATATACGATACTGCCATGCAGCGTTGAATGTGTTCACCAGTGTAAAACGGGGACATTTGTAAATTGTAGCTTTTTATTTAGTTTGTTCTTTGTAAAAGTTTCTTCTTTGTTCTCTTTGTAACATTGCTCCGTTTGTCTTCAGCGGTCGCCACAGCGAATCATCCGTCTCCGTTTAGTCCTTATCCTCTACATCTTCTACCCTCACACCAACTAACTTCATGTCCTGCTTCACCACATCCATAAATCTCCCTTTTGGTCTTCCTGGTTTTGATGTCTGTTGGTGTTTCACTGGGGTGTTTTAGCTTGGTTTACACTTTTAGAGTTATCCAAGAAGAATGTGGTTTTCCAATTTTAAAAAAAAGGAAAAATGTAAATCAGGAACAAAAACAAACCATCATGCCCTGTTAAACTTTTGCTCATCTTGCCTTCAGTTTAAATGAAGGCAAGATGGATACGTCTGATGGCCGATATGCACCTACATTAGGATGACACTGAATTTTGGGACATGTTGAAAAACTCTGATTTCATTCTTGCAACTTGTAAACAACACATACAGATCGCATGGTCCCATGCTACAGAATTTAATGCTGCTCCGTCTGCACCAGTGCGCTGTTGTCCATCGGCGAAAAGTTTTCAGACCTCTACATTAGGGAAGCAAAACAAAATCGACTCAAGAGAAAGAGCAGCAAGAAAGAACAAGTTAATCAGATCAGCATTTATGATGCTCAGAGAGGTTTGTATATACTTTATGTACCTTTGTTGACAACAACTCCCTTGGACTCCTATCACGTCTGGATATTTACTTGGGAATTGGAGTTTGGGGTGTTCTGGTTACAGGTCAGGTGTTTATTTCCTTTTCATTTTCTCATATGCATGTTAACAACCTAAAATAATTTGGGAATGGGAACTGTCCCCCCGATAAGGGACCTGTTCAAAGAAACAGTAAAATTTTACATTTGTTTTGACGTGATACAATTCGAGTCAGAAAATCATGAACATCGTATCAACTCTCGGCTTTAAAGCCTTACAGTGGTTCCTTTTTCAAGGGGGAGTAATTCCTAAACAGTTCATGTCATTCCAAAAGCAACAATGTTGTGGGCATATCTGAGCTTATAGATTTTCCTTCATCCAACCTGACTAATATTTGAATAAATGCCTCTTAGCAAGTTGCTCTTCAAATACACATTTTTTGTTGCCATGAACAAACCTCTGGCAAAACTCTGGGTGGATATTTGACCACTCCTTTGGGAAGAAACAGTTAAGTCCAAGGGTTTGCGGTTGGACATTCAAGAAACTTGACTATCCAAAACCAGTTTGATAGTCCTGTTTATGAGCTCTGTTGGAACATCCAACTATGTTCAAGTTTTGTTCATTTTAGCCAAACTGTCACCATTATATTAAACGAAATCATTTGGGATGTTTGGAAACAACCTGGGAACCACAAGGTCTCCAGGCAATTATTGAGAACAAGTTACTGGAATTTTAGTGTCTTTGTTCACAATGAAGTCAGTCTGGCATCAACATGGACTGAGAGGATTATAAAGAAGGAGGCATTCCTGGAAAAGTAACACCTTTAACTCCAAGTTGAATGTGCGACTGTTGACCTGGATGATCTAAAGGCCTTCTGGAGAAAAGGTTTATGGTCAGAGAGACAAAGATGAAGCTTTATGACAAAAACTACTGTATGTTTGGAGAGGTTAAAGTGATTCTTTTATGCTACTGGCTTGTTTCACCGTTCTATGCAGTGACATTATGCCTAAAATCAAGGTCTCTAGCCAAGCAACTTAAATGAACCCAAACATTTATGACAACACAAATGGCAAAATATTAATCTTGAAGTATTCCAGAACATTGCTGATGGCATGTATTCCTAAATGTTAGGAAACACTTAGCTATACATTAGCAAGTAAGAGGATATGTATAATTCAAACTGTACATTGTTAGACATATATGTGTGTGTGTGTGTGTGTGTGTGTGTGTGTGTGTGTGTAGGTGTGTGTGTGTGTGTGGATGTGATTCCTCTACTTATTATGACATTAACAACCATAATTAATGTATTTGTAAATATCTGATTGAAAAAATGTGACTTATATGTTCTCACAAGTAGTCTTCAATCAAAGTAATGGAAGTAAGTTAAATAAAAGAGAACTGTGTCATTTGTATGTTTACAGAATATCTAATAAAAACAGATTTTAGAGCTGAATTCAAAAGATAAAATTATATGAACAAATTCAAACCTTGACTTCGTATTCTCTCAAAAATATTTAACAGCTATAAATGCATTTTTGATTATGTCCTTGAGTAAGCGAAGCATACAGACATCGCTCTGAGTGTCTGCGTGTGTGTGTGTGTGTTTGTACGTGTAATCTTCCCGTTTCTGACTGTTGAAGCACGATGATTAAGAACCAGCTTTCAGTGCGAGAAGGTATCATAATCAAACATGGTGTTGCAACCTTTTAATCTCCAGCAGCAGTTGACTAACATCCCATCTCCCAAAATGACAGATGATTGGTCGGCCCCTGTGGAGCCCGGTGACATTATGGTAATTGTCATTACCGGGGCTGGGGGTGCTTGCGTGACCGACGCCATTAGAGAAAGTGCAATTACAGTGGGCTTTTGGTGACCTTGCTGATGAGTGGAGGTCAGGGCTTCTCATTAGAGTGTGGTGGAAGGCAGCCCAGTGTCTCCTCTGTGCCAATCAATAAGAGCGTAGCTTGGTCGCTGCTAATCATAGCTTTGACGCAGCCTCACGCCCTGGCCACCGCCACCCGCCCCCAACTCCACACCCAACCTCTTTCTGTGTCCCACCATTTATCAGATTTTCTACCAAAGCTAAGGTGGGAAAAAGCAGTTAAAACAATGTACTTATATCATTTTAGATATATACATGCTGTAGAAATATAAAGGTTAACAGGAGCAGATTCTACTTAACTTAAGGGTAGGACGGAAAGCGCTGGCTCCAGGAGGCACATGAATAATGGCAAACGGTGTATTGCAGGAGAATGATAACAGAGGGCTTTTCCAGGTGTGAATAAACAGAGGCAATGGATACATGTAGAGGCTTAACACACCCAAAGCTCAGGTTTTGTGACTTTGCAGGCCCAGTTTAGGGACAGCCCATCATTTCCTCAGGCTTCTTTCCTTTAACCAGCACTTGCTCTTAAAACTTTCCCTCATACATGCCTCAGTATCTTATCTGACTTCTGTTAAACTATCTGTTTAGCTATTTCAATGCAGATTTTGGTTATGGCATTCAGTAACAGTGAAGCATCAATTTTTGTCTTCCAAAACCATAGTTATGGATTCGGTTTTTTTAGTTTCTTGTTTTGGCAGGAACTGATCACACACAAAATATGATGCCTCGTGGCTAAGAAAACGATTCAGCTGCCCAAGAAGTAATAAACATCATAACAGAGCAAACACAATGTCAGTTTTACCCTTGTTAATCACTTCTCAAGAAGTTTTATTATTCTTTGTTTCAAATCAAAATGCGTTCACGTTTTGCTTTTTTTCCTGCTTAATTTTAACACTAAAGAATATATTGTCTGTGGCTCACACTAGTCACATTTATTTTCTTCTTCTGGACTAAAATTTGCAGTCGAATAGTGACTTTGGAAGTTTGGGTATGACTGAATGATACAATGGCCACCAAAGACATCAGCACCAAAGTCTTTTTGGCAAGAAAACAAACCGTTTTGCGTTTACAGCAGCAGTTAGCCACACTCTGAATTTCCAGACAACACATCATTTTCAATAGTGAAGATTATGTTTAAAATTACCTTAATGCTTTGAAAAGCAATTTTGATTTATTCGCGTTTGATACTTAATATTGATGTTTTCTCATTCCAAAGAAGAGCGAAGTTTGTTCTTCAGTATCAGACTGGAAGATGCTTATAGTTGCATTTTTAATTTAAAAGCAAAAATTCTTCACAGTAACCTCTAATAAAAACCCTAAGAAAACTTAGAACAATACAACAGATTTTATCCAGGGGCTATGTTTGAACTTTTGCAGTGCAAATTAAGATCCCACAACGTACTGATGACACACAACTTTATCAGTTTTCCGTCTTGTTGATGAAGACGCTGCATTATTAATATGCTGAGCCGAGGAACCGTTAGCGCTGCGGTGTGATGGAGGTGTGCTGCGCCATGAGCTCTGTCCACGGCGGTGTGAGGTATGCGGTATGGCTTGGGGGCAAGTAGTCAGGCAAACAGGCTGCGAGCCAGTTGTTGAGTTGTCTGCAGAGAGAGAGAAGGGGGGAGGAGGGTAGCTTGGCTGGAAAACTCTAGATCTGCCACAGCTCTTTTTCACCGTTTGCACTCCAGTGGTTTAGTCACCAGACCTGCCTATTAAATCAAGGACCTCCTTTGAATGAGAGTGACAATTATGCCCCGATGAGTTGCAACCCCCCTCCACCCATTCTGTTCCACATCCTGTCCCTTTGCTTTTTTTTTTTTTTTTTTATAACATTCCCTACCTACTCCGTTTCATCCTGCTTCCACCAGTTTCTTCCTTTGCTCTGTGTGACTTGTTTTTTCAGGTCTCGGTCAAATGGGAAAACACTGCGTTGCATCTCTGGCCTTCTCTCAGTGTCTGTGCAGCTTCTCTGAAGAATAAAGAGACGAAGGTTTTCATTTGGCAGTGGGAACACTAATTGTGGCAGCAGTGTAAAACACGCATCCCATGACTATTATGACTTCATATGTCTCGTTTGCTGAGGTTCTGTCATTTGGATCAGGAGGGACAGGAGGAGCAGAACTTTTAACTAAGCTTGTGATGTGGCATGAGGGACAGAAGTGTCCTCCTATCTGTCTGGCATATTAGAGCCGAATGAAATATGTCAACAACTTCTGAATGGATAATTTTTTAGCACAGGTGTATGTGAAATATTTGATTTGAAGTCTCATGATCGCTAGAGTTTAGTTAAAAGAAGGAATAATCTTTGAAGAGGTAGATAAGTCAAGTCAATTCTGTTTGTATAAGAAATTTCAGCAAAACGGCAGCTTTACATGTCAAAACATAAAATAATACTCAATTATGAAAAAAAGCAACAAGCAACATTTGGCTGTCATCAAGAATTATCATCAAATTTACATCAAATACTGCATATCAATCAATGTTCCTGTTATTAATCAGAGGCAACTTTATATAGGTGGGTTTGTGGCTTTTATTTAACTGTTTCAGCAGTTTTGCAGTTTTCTGGAAGTTTGTTCCAGATTTAAGAACTGAATGCTGCTTCTCCATGTTTGGTTCTGACCCTGTGGTCGCAGAGAAAACTTGGACCAGGAGACCTGAGTGGTCTGGAAGGCTGATACGACAACACATCTTTAATGTACACTGCCTGGCCAAAAGAAAAACTGCCGCCTGAATTTAACTGCGCAAATAGGTCCAAACTTCCTATTGGATAGTTACTGCATGGACAACTGTCTTTTTACAAGAAAAAAAATTAAAAATAAAAAAAATCTAAGGAGATTGGAGAAACTGCTAAAGTTTGGTTTAAATCTAGGCACTGTTGCTTTTTATTTTAGATCTTTTAGTTGACTTCATGTTGTCGTCTTTTCAGGTTGACAAAAAATCTTAGGTTTAACGTGTGAAAATTAACTACAAATTACGATATGACAAGGGGGCAAAGACAAGTCTCCAAAGGCTTGTTTCGTGTCAACTTGTTTGCTTTGAAAAGAGTGAAAAATATTAACGATGATTTATTTAAGTGTCACGCTTTGAAATGTGTTTGTTTTCTGGCTCAACAAATATCAACCCAGTTCAAATGTTTAGTCACCAAGAAGAGCCACAAAAGTGAACAATGTGAGCAAGTAACATTCAAACTTTGTTCAGAAAAGATTAGACGGGAAAACCGTCAGAATAATCCTCATGGATATGAAACACTGTCATGAACATTTGGCTGGAGCTTAGTTTCACCGTGCAGTTTACCTGCGTAGGATGGGAGTGGTTTCAAATATCATCTTACTGCATATTTCAGTTGCAGGGAGTCTGACAGGCTCCACACTTGCAAGTGTAACCGTCGACTCTGGAAAATGTTGTCCTTCACTTCAACTGGGTCTTTCCGTCTTTCTTGACCAGTATCAATATGTGAGCAACTTGAGTTTTTGAATACTCAACTCTTGACCCCAAACACACAGAATTACTGAATATGCTTCTTTCTCCAACAAAATGGCACTTTTAAACAGTAAAAAAAAAAAAGAAAAAAAGTTAATTGAAAGACAGCCATAAAAAGTCTCCCCATAAGCCATGAAGGAAGTATAGCAAACATGTGGAAGAAAGTGCTCTAGTCAGAAGAGACAAAATCTATTTTTCATCCTACAAAAAATTCTTACCAACATTTTTCATCTCTCCTAAAAGGACATATAGCTGTAATTGCATCAGTGGATCTGTAAGGTATTGACTCTGGGGACTGAATACAGATACACGACACTCATATGCACAAACCGGAATTACTTCTTTAAATGTGTGAAAACCGTGCAACATTTTTAAGATAATTATTTCAAAACATGAAATTTAAAAAAATCAAAATGACCTCCATATGACTAAGTCAACATGTTTGTAAAGCTCAAATTAATAATTAAATAATTGTGAGCACATCAAGTAGCTGAATTTAGCAAATTTATACCTCTTAAATCAGCACAAAAAAAAGTCAGTAAAAATGTGTTTTTCAACTGAAATATGCAAGATTTTACTGTTTCACCTTTCTGTTGTATTTAAGAGGGGATCTGATAAGACAACTACTCGTCCCACCGAACGGTTGAACCACTTGGGCGACAATGGATGGATGAACAAACTGGGGGTTCAATGGATGGACTAAGGCTGGATGGACTGAGGGGTTGATGAATAGCTGTACCGAGGGTTGGTGGACGGAGAACCAGACGGATGGACAATCTATGGGGTTGATGAATAGACGAACCAAGGGGTCAGTGAATAAATGGACTAATAGACAGACTGAGGGCCACTAGATGGACAGACAGAGATGACCACACTGAGAAGTTGATAGGATAGGCAGATCATTGGATAGATGGACAGACGGACAGATGGACTGAGGGGTCAGGACATGGACAATTGGACAGATGGATGAACTTAGGGGTTAGTGGATGGACAGATGGATGGATGCTAATATTTATCTTAGAAGCAATGCGAAAAGAAAAAGGTCTTAAAATACAACAGAGTTTTTCTTTTCTTTTACTTTACACCTATCCAGACCTAAAAACAAATACTAGAATCAAATTCTACACCTCTTAAGACTTTCTAAGACTGCAACTTTAAGTGTCATGGCAGCATTGTTCCCCTACGTTTCAGGTGAAACAGATTTTAAGGAGTACAGTGGAAGAAGCCTTTCCATTTCATGTCAATGCCAAGCAGTGACAAGCAACAGATTTATTTAAAACACAGACGTTTCTTCTTACTGCTTTGCCCGTGTCTGCGTTGGGAATGAACTGAAGACTCTGGTGCAGGCACACAGCATTACAGAGCAAGCCGCACCCCTATACCTCCAGGCAATGCTCCAGCTCTGCACGCTGCTCATACGCCACGCTCTGCTTCCCTCTCTTGCTTGGCCCTTAACTCTCTGGTCAGCACTCCACCTAGCTCCAGTTCTTCTACTCTGCTTCCCAAATGCTTAATGACCTTCCCTCTACAGCATGAACAGCAGCTGCTACCTGTCTTTGGATTTTGGCACAAACAGTGTTGCAGAACCCAAATCTGCCTTTACAAAGGCTTTATTTCGTCTTCCTCCGATTAAAACTTGAACAAAGCTTTTTTTTTTTTTTTCCAGGGGTCCCAATAACTATAATGCAGTGTCTCTTTTTCCCCCAATCACAAAGGTTCATGAAATTTTCTCATGAATACCATGAAGCAGGCACTCAAGAAGGGATACAGGGAGTACGTCACCAAGCCAAAAACAAATTCAACAAGGCAATCAGGCTTGAGAGTAAGGTTGCCAACAGTGACTCATTCTGCAGAAAAAGAGTGAAAAAGACTCCTTATTCTTTCTCTTCAACAGCCTTAGCCCCACTTATTGTCTCATGAAGCAGTAAATCCTACTTATTCAGCCTTCCTATGTTTGTAGGTCATAGGTTATTGTACAGTATATATGCAGATGATGAAATGCTCTCATTTAATTGTAAGAATACTTTAAAGTATGTGCTAAAAGTAAAAAAAAAAAAAATCCCAAAAATTTATCACTGAACACAATGGTGGCATAATTTAGATTCAAAGCCATGACGTATTATCCTGCTAGAAGTGGAAATCTGCGCACCGAGACAGAAATGGTTAACAACAATACTCAGGTTGGCTGTGGCATTTAAATAACACACAGTTGCTAATAAGGGGCCCAAAGTGTGATGGAAAAAATAACTCCACACCAACATACCAACACCAGCAGTCTAAACTATTGATTTTGTTGTTTTTTTTTTTTTTACACTAAATTCTGCATACTGTAGTTGTAACAAGTGGCTATATGAGCTGTTGTTGCCTTTCTATCATTTGAACCAGTCTGGCCATTCTTATCTGACCTCTGACATAAACAAAGCATTTTCCTCCACACAGCAACTGCATGTTCTCTTGTTGGCATTCCCTGTAAAGAGAAAATCCCAGTAGATCAGCAGTTTCTGAAATACTCAGACCGGCTCTTCTAGCACCAACCACTATGCCAGATTCAAAAATCACTGAAATCCCTTTTCTTCTCCATTCTGATGCTCAGTTTGAACTTTAGCAAATTATCTTCATGTCTAGATGCCTGCAAGTAAACATATACCCAACTGATGCTGCTTGTGAGTTTGTTAGTCAGTATTAATATATTTAAACTTATTAAGGTAGGTCGTAATAGAAGTTAACTACTCATGTATGACCTCAGTAAGTAGTTTATAGCCCTAAAAAAACCCACGTCTTAAGAAAGTATACCATTTGACCCTTAAAAGAGCCTCAAACTCCCGCATTAGCTAGCTAGCCATCATATCTAGGCTCTAATTCAATTTTGCAGGAGTTGTTTTTATTTTCACCCTCTCTAGTTTTGCCATCTACAGCCATACGGGCACAGTGGAGAAGAAGGGAAAGGAGATGGCCTGGTCTGAGTGGGTTCACCTTTCAGTGGGTGAGACAGATGCTTGTTTACTGGCCTCATTATGTCAGCAGCTGTCCTGAGCAGGTCACTCGGCGGTCCTCTGTCCACCTACTGAGACACATAAGTCCAGCACCTGCCAGGGGACACACTGTAAAGCATAGTAGACATGAGAAGAGCTTGACAAGCTCTTATTTAAATTGCTGTCACTTGGCCTCTGTTCGCACAAGCATAATAGCAGCTTGAAACTAAATATACCCTGGAGTAATGGCCTCATGAAGTCATGCAAACGTGCAGAGAAATTAGTGTTTTAGACAATGCACACTAGAAGGATATTCACTTGAAATGATGAAATAAAGAGCAGCTTGAACTACCGCTATGCTTGAAAGGCACATTCAGGTATGTCTGTTTGAAAACATGCAGTAAGGCCAGAGAACAAATACTTTGAGTCCTGTTAGTTACAGGTTTTGAAGAGAACCTGGAATTGACTCTAATCTGTATCAGTAAATCAAAGCATGAAAGAGTTTGGACATTGGACACAAAACTCTGGTTGGTACATCTCCGGTCTTAATTGACATTTGAAACCCATCACTGCTAAAAATATAGCATTAAGATACCCCCAGCAATTAGAGCTACACATGCAAGACCTGGCGTAGTACTTTAGAAAACGTTCAAGTGTCACAATAACACTTCAGAATATTGAAGTACCCACTTGAGCACACTAAGTGGATTGTGATGGAGATAAGACAGGGATTATTTTCTCAAATTCACACTAACTTGACAGAATAAATGACGGTTTTACGTGGTAAAAACCGACCTGGTTTTCTCAAAATTGAGAGCTTTCAGTTCATACTCTAGAGAAAATCCATTTTCAATTGAAAGAATTTAATTCCTCTCATCATGCAACTTTAGATCTCTAAAAAAAATATCTCGCAAAGATAACCTGAGTGATTACAAACCACATTGTTATATATTCAACCTAACCCTATGTGAAAACACAATTACCCCCTTGTTTAATCAGGAAATAACTATGATTACCTGCATTATTTGGTTCAGTTTCCGTAGCTTGATTACTGCCTGACTCAAAAAAAAAAAAAAAAATCAAGAAATCACTTAAACAGAATCTGTTAACATGTAGTAGGCTTAAAGATCTCTGAAAGCATCAGATCATTTCCTGATCTAAAGAGAAATCTAAAAGAGACGAGCAGCAAAGTGTATCTCATCATTTAATGTACATTAAATTATGTCTTTAACAGACACTGAATGCTTTGTGCAGAAGTGTTTCTCAGAAGTATTGATGCTTCTGGATAGAAGAGGTCAAAAAGGGATGAATGCTCAGCCCACAGGAATTATCCTGAGTGGATCAAAAACCTCATCTAGGAGGTCAAAACAGAACCCAGAGCTTCATTTTAAAAACACTGCATGCCTCACTTGCCTCAGTTAAGATCAATGTTAATTTTTCAACCGACCAGAAGAAAGAGACGGGAAAATGAGAGACTTTCTGGGAGAACAGGGAGAACTTTCTGTGAGAACGCCATGGCTAAACCAAATGAACAGAAAGGCCCATTACACATTTCCCCCAATGATGAAAGATTTGCATTCAGTTCCATCTGGTATACGACTAGCAGCATTTCAGAAAGAGAACATCACTTGGATGTTCTTGGGTGGCTTTGCTTCTTCAGGATCTGGACGACTTGCCTAACTGAAGGAACGATGAATTCTCCATACTAAGAAAAATCCAGCCAAAAGTTTATTATCTTAAGCATAAACACTCTTTGGTCATGCAGCAGGGCCATCTGGACGTGAATCCAGCACGGATGCTGTAGCATGACCTTAAAAAATAGGCAAAAAAGAGTGGGCCAAAGACTTATTATTGGTAGCCATAGCAACTGCATGATGGTTGTTGTTGCCGTTGAAACAACCAGGTAATAGTTTCAGTAGGAACCACTTTGGCTTGGATTGACAGTCTTCATACATGCCTGTGCAGTTTAGAAAACGAGTAGTTGGATGGTAAAACTTGTTTTGCTTGTGTGTTGAAATAATATCTCACACTGCATCAATACATGCTGAATCAATGTAATGTCCCAAAAATAAAAGTCTTGTTCCTGTCCACAAGACATTTTAAAGTCACGTCTTTGACCGTCCTGGCATCCATTAGCGTGTTGTTTTTCCTCTCTGCAGTCCCCACAGCTATAATCCCTTTTATTGAAATCCGTGTCACCTGCCACCTGCGCAGTCCAACACCCTAAAGCATTAGACGGCTGGCATAGTGATGGCCACTGCAGTAAGAGGAGACCGCGGAGACCTTCTTCTGCGTTTATTGACGGCCTTTTTTTTATCGATTTATATGAATGTTCTTTATGATGAAACTCTACCAGAAGGCCACAACATACACAAAATTTGAGATTTTTCTTTATATACTGCCCAGCTCAAGCAAATCAAGAAATCTCCCCACGTGTGTATTAGCATTTCATCCTCCAGCAACACCAGAGAGAGCCTTGTGTTTTAGGGAAACATGGAGACAGAGAGGGGACTCAAACCACGAGGGAAGAGGAAAAAGAAGACAGAGTGCACAAGAGAAAGGAAAGCCAGAGGGAGCAAGGAAGAAGGGAAGATGGAGCGAGAAGAACGTGAGGCAATTTTGCAAACCTGTGACACATTAATTATTAACAAACTCAGGGCTACATGCGTAAACTCTCCCCTCCTTGTTCATTCCCTCTCATCCTTCCTTCACGCTCGCCTCCTGCGGAAAATGGTCGCACCCGAGATGCCGATGGATACATGTCCTCACAGCGTTCGTGGAGGCAGCGTGTGACGCCCATAACATGAAGCATGTCAAAGGGTTGGAGGAAGGTGTGAGGCAAGAGAGTCCACAGAGTGGGAGGACAAGAGGGGAAAAAAGAGGCAGTGAGGATTACAGGAAGCGGAGAAAGGTCTGGACCGGGCATGCAGCTGCAATATAAAGTAGAGGTAAAAGACAAAGAAAAGCTCCAAAGAAAGGGAAGGACATAAAATAAGAGATAAGGTCAGTGGGAGAGAGTCTGGTAGACTGCGAAATTTAAACAAAAGCGAAACAACCAAGAGTTTAGTTGCATTCTCGGAGAAAACAAGCAGGAAACAGAATTCAACCAAACGCCTGTGAAAACTTGCTGAACTCAATCCCGCAAGGAAAATCTCACATGCATATCTTTGTTTGCTGCTAATCATTAATTTGTGGTCAGCCCGTTTGACTTTCAGCGTTGTCTAATCAATGGTCTGGGGTGTTGCAGTAGGACAGCACAAACACACCTCTGTGTGTGTGCACACCCGTTCTTGTCTGCATGCAAGTGTGTTGAAATGGTGCTGCTTGAACGGTCACTCTGCCCCTCAGGCAGTGATGTGTGTTTGGAAAGCAATGGATCCTCCCCCAGGAACGGAGGGAGGAGATGCGTGTGAATGTCGCTACACTACTTTGGCAGCTTTTTTTTTTTTTTTTTTTTGCTACTCTTTCTCGTGGCTTTTGGGCGTCCGTGAGGGAACCAAAGCAGATACAGAATTTACAAAAACAAACGCCAGACAGACAACTGAAATGACCCCAGACACCCAGCCAAAGAAGGACTCAAAAAGTTATAATTATTAATAATAATAATATTCAACAGTTCTAAGATTTTTTTTAACAAGTACAAGCTCAAAAAATTATAACTTTATCATTCTTTGACATATGTAAAACAACAGGATGTGGATTTTCTATTTTTGTGTATACATACAAGAAAAACCACAATCTTATCCATTTTTAGCATGCCTATCCTCAAAATTTCCAAGCTTGAAGTTGGAAAAATAAACTGATACCTAGAAGTCAGCTTTTTAAGGGTAAGAATTGCAGGTTTCTAACCAACCTTAACCTGAGAATCCAACATGGCTGCCTTTCATATAAAACTGTCAAAGAGTTCGAAAAGGATAACGTGACGTTCTGTGAGGTTATTATTGAGTAAACAAATCTTAGAGTTTAGAAAGTAAAATGATTTATGAACCTTTGATAAATCAATTGGTCATGAATACTCCAGTATTATGTAGAAACACAGGAACAAATCTTCTTTGATGCTGCTGTGTGACGCATGATTTCCACACATGGAAATGTCAGCAACTTAAGTAATTACCACAATAAAAAAAGTTTATTTGCGCTCATTATTTCTATTTGTTCAAATTTCCAAAGCACAGCAACAAATATTGTGCTGCAGTGTTTGAAGTACAGCATGCTGATAAACACAGATAAATATTAGCTTGTAAAGCATGTAGTCTGATTATTGAACATATTAGTTAGTAAAGGTCACTGGTTTTCAAGGAGAGAGTTAGGTTTTAAATCATTCCCAGCTACAGTCTCTAGCTTCAGGGGTTTTGGACCAGCATAAGTTGCCGCCAGTATTCGTCCATGACTCGCCGTTTTCCACTTCATCTCGGCTAATTTGTTTGCATTTATCTTGCCCAACTCCAAAGTTTCTTTTGTGTTCGGCTAATGGCACCCCAAGAACAACCGTGGTATTTGTACCACAGTTTGACAACCATGGCTAGAGTGTATTTATGAGCTAGTGGGGAGGCAAAATGCAACTTTGTGATGACAGTTAAGCCCATAAACATGTTTTTGAAAGTCATTTTTTTGCAATTTCACCAAACTCGTTTATATATATATATATATATATATATATATATATATATATATATATATATATATATATATATATATAAAATGAGCCAAATCCGTGCTGTTGAACTAGCAATATCATAGTTTTATTCCATGTGATCTTCTGCCTTATCAGACTGGAGGCTTACATTTCCCACAACATCAACATGAACATGAGGGGCTCAGTTCTAATACTGTAGGTTTAGGTGAGCCGCCTCGAGCCTTAAGCCTCAAGCAGAGAAGAGCAAGCCGAGAGTCCGGGTAAGCTTGAGTCTTTCCAACGCCTCTCCACGGGATTTTTTTTGCCAACATTACTTTTATCCAAATTGTAATAACTCAAGTGAACCAGGTTATAATAATTTTTACTGCAACTTCTGAAGCAGTAAAAACTTTTTTAAGGTGTGCAGTATCTCCCCTTAGGCCTATCAACATACTTTGATGTACTGCTATTAGCACTACTTGCTAATATTTATGTGCGATGGAGCACTAACATTTTGCATCATCCTGAACTATTTCCACACTGCTGTAAAGATGCTTTCTTCAGACTGAACAGAGAAGCAGATAGGAAGATGGACAGAACAAAATCAGGGTACACCTGCATTTTTCAGCTTGTTAGAGGAAGGGAAATAATGGAGGCGTACAATAAGTGCTAAGATAGCTTAGATCCATTTAATTCAAATCAGTTAATATACTTTAACAAGTGTCAACCCCTGTCATAACAGAAAGTAATTGATGCCATCTTATTATGCAAGTAGGTAAAAAAAGAAATCTATTTTAGGAAACTCAACCCACTGCATTGAGTCACTTGCATCTCCTGAACGAACATGTGGCACCATTGAACAGTTCTCTGCAAGAATCCATACGGCGACAGTGGAGAGGAAACTCTTTTTCAAATGGAAAAAAACTCCAACAGAACCCAGTGGAGCAGTCATCTGCTGCTGAGTCTGTTTGAGAAGACAAAGACAACTCATGAAAGACACATAAGCACTGGTTAAGAACGTCTTTCTGTGTTTAAGACAAAATTAGGAGTGAATTGTAGCAGCAGATTTTTTTTTACTGGTTTGAACAAGGACAAACTCTGAGCCTGAAGTAAAATCCTTGGAAAGAAAAACAATATGTATATGAAGTCAGTGGCAGCAACAGTTTTGTCAGTGGCTTTTTTCAAAAGAGAAAAAGGATTAATCACATGAAAATTTCAAATTAAAATTTAAGTTCTTTCCCCTGACAGCAATTGGTGTACATTTCTTCCAGTGTACGAAGATCTATGTTTGTGGTCTTCTGCACGGATTTTATGACTATATGCAGAGCTGTTGCCATAACACACCAGTATCCTATGAACGCGTCCAAAGAGGATCAGTGAACAGACACCAGCAGCTGTTGGGAATGTTTCAGTTTATGAGGCAATCTCAGTTGATATGTAATCTTCGTTGGGCCTTCTTGACCAGAGATTTGAGATATTTGTGTGAATTTGGTGGGAGTTCCCAAGTGGATGGAAAAAGCTACCATGAAGTATTCCAGTGCATGTCCTACCAGGCAGATAATGAGTACTGGTCCTAATGCAACTAATCCATGGCCCTACATATTGAGACTGTTAGTTTCAGACTGATTTGTGGCTTGATTTAGGTTGCAATAGCGTGTGACGGTTTACTAGTTGTTTTTTTTCCTTTCTTTTTTAAATGGGATGCCAGCCATGTATCCCTCCTGACAACTAGCATTTGTAAAGTTATTTTACTTTTGTATTTATTTTATAACCAGTCACACATGGACCATACACTTCAATGCTGTTGACCCTTTAGTACAATTAAAGACAAAAAGTATTTCTTAAAAAAAGGTCTTCTCAGGGCAGGCATAGGTTCCTATACAAAATTTAAAATTTAAAATTTTATTTACAATTATGAACATCACACACACAAATAATAAATATACTTACTGGTCACATGACAGTCCCACAAGAAGCAGAACCAGGAATCCTTTCTTTATATCAGCACTGGACAAATGTAACAATTTAATATCATTATTGAGCATAAATGATTAGTTTTTAGTCATTTAATTTTTAATTCTAGGACTTCCGAGTAACTTTTAAACCTTTGACGTCACAAACTTCCCATTACTTCCGGCTTCCCTCGTCAGAAAGGCTGGCTCACCAGTCGACGTATTTTTACTTTTTTTTTTTATTGTAGCCACTCGGCATAACAGAGATGCGATTAGGAACAGGTGAGGTGAGGGATTACACGGCCTCGGATTTAATTTTAATAGTTCCAGCAAGGGACGGCAACGCCGGTGAACTGGGGGCGGCGATTGTTGCTATAAAACCGCCTGGAGGGAAACGGCCATCTTTACAAACTAGAAATTAACCAGTTTGAACAGCGGACCAATCAGGTGAGTTCAGGGGAAGACTGGGCGTGGCCAGGGGCGTGTCTGAAAGTGTGACAGGACGGAGGGGGCCGAGGGAGAGAGGAAAACATTGTAAGCAGCTTTATGCATCAAGGGTTGTCGTAAGCTTTCAGTGAAAAGGATGGATTAAGGGCATTTGTTGTTAAATATTAGCTTCAAATTAATATTCATCCATCTTATAACCCACTTGTCCTTGCAGGGACACAGGAGGTATCCTGACAGAACCCGCCGTATGCACAGGGAGAACATGCAAATTCGATGCAGAAATACTCCAAACAGGACATTCTTGCTAAAATGTAGTAGTGATACCAATTCTGCCAGGTAACCTTATTAAAATAACATTTGAAATTAACAAATAATATTGTTCTCTTCATTGAAAATGAAAGATTTCACAATTTTACATTTGCTAAGTTGGAATCACCGGCTACACGCCACTGTCCTTGCTTTCTGTTTTTTTTATTTTTTTTATTAACAGATTTTACTGTAGTGATGTTAGCATCTACAAGAGACATTATTTATTGCAGTAATTTCTGAAAATATTTTATGGGTTGCTGCTTGGTTCACCTTGTTGCACTATTGGCAGCTTAACAGACAATATGCTGATGTACTAACAAAAAAAAAGATACATCATCGAATGCACTCTGCAACAGATCACAGTGACTTCACAATGTGCGCGTTTACGCAACAATGCTACTCTAATTTGTGCAGCAGGGTGTGGAACATTTAAGTAATTCTGTGGAAAGACAAAATGCTTTGCTTCCTTTTGTGATGAACAATGAAACCCATTCTGTCACACTGGATCAATGCTGGCATCACGCTGAGAAATGGACATTTTCAGTCTTAGTTGTGCACACACATCTTCTCCTTGTTTCTCTCATTTTCTGCTGTCTGATATTTGAAATCTAAACTCTTCCCATGCACAGACATACCAATTGAATATGCTGAATTTGAAGTTAGATTTGAATTATTGTAATACCATTAATTTATTCGCAAAAAGAAAATATAGCCTGAATTTACCTTTTCTTCATGTAATGAATAGAGAAGAGCAATGAGGAAGAGCCTTGAGTTATTAGCTGTGCTCCGTTCAACAGCACCGCACCAAGTAATTTTTGTCAATGGTTGCAGTTATGCCATGTTGACTTTTCTGCATCACAGGTTTGGCTGGAAGCCATCTTGGTAAGGCCCTTTGCATGACCTCGGAGCTTCTCATTACACCTAAAAGGGTGCAGAGATGTAGTTTAAGGGGTTGGTTGAAAAACACCAGCAAACAGGTGATTAAATCAATCAATCAAACTTTATTTCTATAGCACACCCACCAACAACACCTTGCATTGACCAAATGCTTTAGAAAATAAAACAAATAAATACAGTACTTTACACATTAAAACTGAAACAGTGCCAAGTAAAAAGCTAGAAAATACAACCACATTAAAATAAAACATAAAAGTACTAAAAGTCAAAAGCCTTTTCAAATAAATGACTTTAAGTTTGGCTTTGGTCAAAATCAGATCATAGACGGGAAGACATTTCCAGGATGTTGGGCCAGCCGCAGAAACAGACCAGTCCCTTCATTGCTCACCCACAGACCGAGGCACCTCCAGCAGATATTGACCGGCAGACCGTAAAGTTCTGCTGGGCTGGTGGGTTTTCAAAAGTTCAGATATATAGGGTGATGCAAGGCCATTCAGTGCTTTAGAAACAAACAGCAGTGGTTTAAACTGTATCCTTAGCTGAACCGGTTTAAACTGTATCCTTAGCTGAACCGGTTTAAACTGTATCCTTAGCTGAACCGAGAGCCAGTGCAGATATAAAAGGACAGCAGTGATTATGTTGATGTGAGTTTGTCAATAAGCGAGCAGTGGAGTTTTCCTCAAGGTGTATGCAGGAGATGGAAGACTGATTGATACAGACTCATAAAGCATTACAATAATCAAGCGTACAGGTCGTTGTGGCTAAGGAATGGCTTTCTTTAGACTGAAAAAAGCTTGTTTGCAGAATCAACCTGTTTGTCAAGTTTTAAGCTACTGTCAAGTTTTGCCCCTAGATTTTTTTCCCAACCTGCTTGAAGACCTAGATGGGGTGAAACATTACATGACTTACCACTGAACAACATCCATTCGGTTTAGGTGAAAAAAAATATTTGAGAGAGCCATTCCTAATATCCTTTAGGCAGCTGTGAATAGAGCTCATAGAGTGGAGAAATTTGAGTGACTGGCAGATAACGGCTGCGTGTAAAGCGAGAAGATCACAGGCCCCAGAATGGATCCCTGCGGCAAACCAAAGGTCACGAACAGGGTTAGATTTCCTCTTTATTGCAAATTAATATGAAGAGCATTGTACAAAATCATTTTTAATCATCTTTTGTTAGATCTGCAAGTCATTTGTTAACATGATCATTCATATTTGGCCATCCAGTCGTACTGATCAATGTGATCAGTGTTTGCATTCATTTCTGTTTTCCTTTAAAATTGTGTTGAAATAGATCATTTCTACACCTCCTCCAAGCTAATATTGCAAGCATGTAAAAATCTGCAAATCCTCCACAATAGAACATGATTTAAACTTGTATTTATTTTGGCTTTACACACACATAGTTTTCCTTTTTGATTCAGTATATTCCATTTACAGTTGGACGCATGAAAAGTGATAACAGTCCAATCTTGTTAGTGTAGAAGTCATGTGCAGCCATATTTCCACTCTCTCTGTGTTCCCACTCATATCACTGAAGCAAGTTTAAACAAAGCTGAATGGTACAACTGAATTAATAATCTAGAAATAAACTGCCACTAAAATTTACAAAACAGAAAAAAAAGTTTATTTTCCTGACGGGTACACCTTGTGTTTATTTTGTGGACTTTGTTAAAACAATATTCTTCTTTGCATAATTTCAACAGAATTAAGAGACTGAAATTACCATGGCATTCATAATACAAGTTAAATAAACTGCAGAAATTGGTTTTGATTACTTTGAGACGCTAGCATATTTAACAAAGATAATGTTAAGAAATCAATAGGAAACGTGTGGTGAACTGATAGGAACAGACATCCACACAAAAACACACATGCACAGACATTTTAGGTGCGATCCTCTAGCTGCTATTTGGGGGAAGGTGTAGAATTGTGGGTAGGAACAACAGGACAAATTCAGTTTGAAATGTTAGCAATCCAACACCTCATGAGAGTGTTGCTGATTTAAAGGAACAACTGTAACAAAAAGAAAGCCATGCACAGAAACAAAAAAGCACGAGTTCCAAAACTAATGCATCTGGGTCTCCAGTAGGTTTAAACATCAATCAGTTTACCACCGTTTGGTCCAGGATTTGGGATAAAATTAAGATAAAAGCACAAAAATTCTAATCAGATTTTAAACTTTTCATGTCAGATCCAACACAGAAGCTCATCTGATATAAATGTGCTTGAGTTTAACTATGTATTCAGAAAGTGGAACTGAACGTCGCAGTCTGCTATCGGCAAGAAAGTGAATGGGCTTACTCCGAAATTGAACTGTACATTCATATCTTTGCACACACACAACATCCATGGTTTCTCCAACAATGTTCAGGGTAACAAAAACTTTGCTTCCTTAGTCCGTCACACACAGATGACTTTAGTAGACACATTGTGCTTGGACACTGTCACTATTCCTCTCTGCAGGCTCTGCCTCCGCATTGCTGGTCCCAGTGGACAAGATCTCTGAGGACATCTCATTCTGTCAGCTGCTGTGTCGGAAGAAGAGGGGGAAGAAGGAAGCACAGTTTGAAGTAGCCTCTGGATTTGAGCATCGCTGCTGTGGCTGTTGCTTATCTGTGCAAATCCAAGACATATTGTTGCAGTTTTAGTGTTTTGTATTTGTGCAAAACAGTGTGTCTACCTCGACCACACATCAGTGACTGCAGCAGCAGCCAACCCAGCTGCAGTGAACATGTGGACGGGTAAGAACGGTCTTTCTGGGCCTGATAGCCCATCTCACCATGGCAACACTTCCCCACTGTGCGTCCCTGCTGCTGCATTAGTTTTCTGCACACTGCGTGCAAAGCAGGTCTGCAGCATCCCTTACACTTACTAAAGGGTGCACGCACAGCAACAAGCCCATCTTACCAAACTGATAAAGACTTATGATACAGTGACTCTAGTGTTAATGTGCTCTGAAATTAGAAAACAAATTTGGAGTCAAGTATGATACAGAGATAGTTATTATCTTAATAAGTTCATAAAATAAGTCTTTTATGGGATTTAATTTTTTACATTTGTGTTATTAAAGTTAAAAAAAATACAAAAGTCGGGTGTTAGCACACATGTCTGGCCCATAATCAGTCTGAAAGTGGTGCTATTGTTAAAATACTGTTATCTAGTCAGATATTAATAATATACATCACCTTACAAAAGCACAGGAAGAGCATGACATTTTTTCATCCATTCATTGTTGTAATTTTAATTTGATCCCACTATAAATAAAGTTTTTCTATTACAATGGTGGGGATCTGGAACAGAGTAGACAAGTTAGGGATGGAAGAGAAAAAAAAGTGCAGGGTTCAAATCCCAGGCTTTAAATATATCATGAAATGCTTCTCATTCAATAAAAGAAGGTGCAGCACGACTGAACGTTTTGCTAAATGCTATGCATGGGAGAAAACTAATATTATACTTGAACTCTCACTATTTTTGTGGTGAAACATGGCATTGAGTGCATCATGCTGTGGGCATACCTTTTCTTCAGCAGGAACAGAAAACTTGCTAATTGTTACAACACACTTTGAAAAAGGATAAAGATCCCCTTCAAACAGACCAACAAAACTGAAATGGTTTAGCTCAAAGCATCTTCACTTCTTAAGGTGGTCCAGAGTCCAGACATAGATCCTATTGAGAATGTGCGGCAAGACATAAATAAATTTGAAGTTCCCAGATGGTTTCCATCTAAGTGTGTGCAAAGTTAGAGGAGAAACACATCAAAAGAATTGGTGCTGTCAGAACATTATATTTTACAGCTGTAAGGGGTCTAAATACAGATAATCCATTCATATTTCAACAGAAACACAAAACATAACATCTGTTTGATTGTTGACAACCTTGTTAACCTTGGTGTTTATTGTGTGTTAATTATTTAGTGTGTTACATATCTTTATATAACACACATCCTGGTTTTCTTCTTGAATTTAAACAAGATATTTATAGTTCTGTGACAAAAAGTGGACGCTACGCTTTTATGTGTGAGCTTCTACTGTTTATAAAATACTAATATGATTTTTATTATTGCAAACAATACATTTGAAGTATTGACAGTTTGCACAAAGCTTATTATAAAGTAGCCATTTGTGCCTTGTTATTAATATTTACCGTACAAATCTATCTACAAAAGGAAAACAAGAAAACTAATAAAATAAAACAAATACAGTGTAATATTAACATCAGTTTACAATGTTGTTGTCACATCAAAGACTCCTGGCGATCACTGGTAAAGAGCGATATATATTTTTATTACTTTACTAGAAATGCATTTGCAGGAAGGGGGGGGTGAAGTTGCATGACTTGCCTATTTTTAATCCCTGTTAAATGAAGCAGTGGCAGGAGTACATTAAGCAAAAGTGTAAATAATTAAAACTAAATAGTGCTTGCCGTGACCTGGAGCTGAACTGGGGGTTGCTAAGGTCACAACATAAAGTACCACTGCCTCCATGATATAAACGCTCCTCTGCTGCGAATCAGCTTGGCAAACAATTAATATAAGAGGGACAATTCAATTAAAAATATCAGAAAAAGTTAGATTGGAATTAAGTATTCAAATTAAAAGGTGAAGCTAGTACCTGATTTTGATGACACACAGGGTGATATATATTTCCAAATACGAATACATTATGTAAAACCAATAAAATAACAATTGTACTGGATAAATATTATTATTGAAAATTGTCTACATGCGCTGGTCAGTAATTAATCTCAGAACTTTGTCTGGGCTCCTTTTGCACAAGTTTTTGGATCAGTGCAGCTTATCGTGGAGGTGATCAGACCTGTGGCTTTGCTGAGGTGTTCAGTAAGGCTGCTATAACGCCTCATCTGCACTATTTAGCCAGGTGTCGATGACAATATTCCACAGGTTCTCTTTGCGGTGTAAGTCAGGCCAGTTTGCTGGCTAATCCAGCACAGTGATGGCATTATCATAAAACCAGGTATTTGTGCTTCTGGCAGTGTGGGCAGGAGCCAGGTCCTGCTGGAAAACGGTATCCACATCTCCAGAAAGCTCGTCAGCAGAGGGAAGCATGGAGTGCTCTTAAATTTCCTGGCAAATAGCTGTGCTGACTTTTCACTTAATGAAACACAGTGGACCACCTCAAGCAGGTGACATGGCTCCCCAAACCCTCGCTGACTCGAGAAACTTCAATCTGGACTTACAGCGCCGCTCTTCTTCCTGACTCTGGTAAGTTGATTTTTAAATGAAATTAGTGTGAAAAAAGGACTTAGGACAACTGAGTATTCATTTCCTTATAGCATAAGTAAGATTCTGTTGATTCAATCTTTGGTTCAAGAGTGGCTTGTTAAGGAGAGTGACAGCCTATATATTGAAAACGTCACCACACTCGTAATGTTTTGTGCTATCTTTTGACTTTCTGACTGTAGCCACATATATAAATCTCTTTTAGTCCCTCAAAAGATAGACTTTGACTCGCTGTTCTCTCAAAGCTGCATTTACCTCTATTCAAGTTTTCCCTTCAGTCAACTCTCTGCTATCATGCTCAGATTTAGCAGTCTATAAACGGCCAGCGGTGACCTTTAATGGTTTACCCTCCTTGTGTAGGTGGACAGTGATCGTCTTTTGGACAACTGTCAAGTCAGTAATTTTCCTAAAGATAGTGAAGGTCATAATATGACATTTCTGTGTTAATTTCTTTGCTTTGGCCTGGAAAATCAAAATAATAATAATAAAAAAAACGTATTAAACACTTAAAATTATGTCACAATATATGTCTGTAATGAATTTACATGCAAGGTTTTTCAATGAAGTTACTGAAATAGATTCCATGTTTTGTTTTTATATTCTTTTTAATCACTTATAAACTTTTGTTTCTCAGTAGCCAAGTGTCCAGACCCTAAAGCAAAACTTCGAACAAGGAGCTGGTTTTTTTACCAGACTATTGTCATAGCAACACCTGTGAGCTGTTTAAGAAAATAAACTTCTGCTAATTTTCCAGTTTTTTCCCCCTTAGATACTGCTCGAGAGCTTTCCTGTGTTTGCATCTTCCTACCTTAACATATAATCACAACAAGGATCTATATTTCCTCCCGACTCGATCTTGAAGTACGTGACTCACCTGATTGGTTGGACATAAGTACTGGATCAGAGGTAAACGCATACATACATGACCAACTGCCAAGGTCCTCTTAAAGTAGATCAGATACACAGTGACACTCTCTCACACAGACACACACACACACACTGAGCCCCTGGTTTGTCCCCCTGCCCATTTCCTCTGCAGCCTATGGTGTTTCCGCTGGGGTGAGGCAGTGCCAGCTCCCTCCCTCTGCTTCCCAGTGGGGTCCTGCCTCCCGGCATCTGTCAGGGCAGCTGTCTCTCCTCTCCACTCTGCACTGCGCCACGCTATGCCAGGCCTCTACACACCATCGTGAGCTACATGCGCACACTTTCATTAATATACAGGCAGACAAGATGGGGCACGTCTTCACAGATTTATCGCAGGAGGTAAAATGGCTTGCGATAGAGGTTTTACTGATTTAGAGTACTGAATCACCCTAAAATCCAGAGGGGGGGAAAAAAACATCCAGCAACAGTGATATAGGCTTGTGCACCTATCTTGCTAATAAAGTTAAACTACAGAGAGAGCGCAGGACATCTTTATGATAGTTAAAATAATGTTGGAAAAACAAATTGTGATTTTGCATCCAAACAGAAGTGGCAGTTCTGCTTGGAAATTTAAGCGCTGGCCCGTATTTGTTGCACTGGTTAGTCATACGAATCGGACTGGGAAGAGACTTGAGACTTAACTGCCAAACAGGGGAGGAAGGAAAAAAAAAAAAAACGCAACCACGCTCCAGAGCAGAGATGAAAGAAGAGCGGCTATCTCAGCTCCAGGTGCGCCAGGAGCTTTGCGAGGTAAACATAAATGCAGGTGCTGAAAAATGATCCTTTTCCTGGTGAGGTCAGGTAGAGCAGGAGAGGAGTGTGCGCGTGCATTCGTGCATGAGTGTGTGTGTGCGTCACGGCAAGGGGCAGGGGAGAGAGGTCAGGCCTGTTGCCGACACTGAAACCCCAAGAATAATCTGAAAGTGGAGGAGGCGAGCGAACCAGAAAGGGTTAGTCACAGGAACTCATAAAACAGACGGACCTTTCTTTAGTCCTCAAGCATTTAACATGCACGCTGAGCACTCCCACAGGTAGCGCGCACGCACACGCACGGTTCTGTTCACACACACAAGAACAGAACCGGGAACAGTGTGAAGACAAAAAGTGCTTCCACTCCGCCCCCTCCCCTCGAGCTAGAGGTCCATCCAACACAGATGTAGCCTTGATTAATTGGGCGCAACGCAGGGAAGTGGGTCTGGAAACTACCTGGCAATTTCCCTCAACCTCCACCTCACCCCACCAGTCCAACTCCCTCCCAAAGCACCCACCCCACCCCGTCCTCGAATTTGGATCACGTAAGTCAGCAGGTGGGCTGCTGGGCCGAGGATCTGCCGCGTGGCGTTGATATTCTGCCCGCGTCCAGCTCGCCGGGCGCCCTACATTGCAGGCGCTCCCTCTGGCAATGCTTGCATTGGCTCTGGGCTGAGTGCTGGAAACGGCGAGAGTCTGACAGACTCTGTGGGTGCACACACAGGTATACACACAAACCCACAGACGCACGGAGAATGGACCGCTCTCCACTTGCCAGGAGCAGAGCAAAGAAAGAGGAAAAAAAGAGAGAGAATTGAAGGGGAAGAGATGGGAAAACAGAGGAGATGCAAGCAGAGGAAGGGATAGACATACTGTATTTACCTCACACTCTTTCAGTAAAGCATGTGGATTACCCAGTGAAGCACAGGGAGGCTTTTTAATGAAAGCACAGGAAGGGGGCAGCAGCTGGTGGCATGTGTTTGAGCCGGGAGGATAAGACCCCTCGTGCTGGGCTTGCCAGCTCTCTTCCTCTCCTGCTTTCCTCATCTCCTAGCGCTCCCTTCGTCCTACCAACACCGCCAATCTCCCTGTAGAGAATGAAGTCCTTTGTCTGCTCCACTACTGCCTGTCCTGGAGCTGTGGCTTGAGCCGCGGGGGCCTGCTGATCAGCCAGCCAGCACCAGAACCGGAGGAGAACAGAGCTGAGCCTGCCACGGCAGACCTACTCAGAGGGGTCTCTGGTCACCATTTGCGGGGAGACGAAGAAAATGAGCTAAGCGGAGAGAGAGCGAGAGCGAGAGAGACATCAGCAGAATTGTTGGACAATGATCAGCGAAAGGAGAACAATAGAAATGCACAGATGAACCGAGGCCAAGCTCACAAGTAACAAAAAAGGACACAATGTGTTTTATTTTACCAATCTGTTTTATTTTAGTTTATTTTCTTTAGCTCATTATCATTAAACAAGCAACAGGTAACTTACTGACATTTATATGAAAACATTTTCACACATGGGGTAGCTACATCTTGTCATTTCAGGTGTTTTTTTTTTTTTCTACAGTAACATACCTGCAAGCTTTCATACCCACCTAATAATCTGATAAGTTATTGGAGTCATGAAACAACATCTCTTCAGAGCACTGTGTCGAATGTAGAAAGCTTCTTCAAATAATTGATGGTCCAAGCAGATATGACATGTCCCCCTGGTGGGCACTATTTGACATGTTGATGAAAGTTAACTAAATCAAAAGGAAAATTGCTGCTGTTGTAGAATGTGTCAAACTCGCTACCCTGTTATTTTTATATATATATATATATATATATATATATATATATATATATATATATATATATATATATATATATATATATATATTCTTTGAAGATACAACTTCTCTATTATGTCTGCATGCACTTGTACAAATATCATCAAAAATAAATATTCTAATCAGTTACTGATTTTAAATAACGGACCCCTTATTGTATGCTTTCTTGACTGAACTGAACAGTTCAGAATTTCAGATCAGTTACTGCACCAGTTTGAATCAAAGTTTCATATTCTACCTTGTTTATTTTTATTTAACAATATTTACCAGAAAAGATAAAAAAAATAATAATTAAAAAGGTCATAGTAATCATAAGACACTAAACATGTTCAAAGGTCATCTGATGATGAGACGGGGCCCTAGAAATAGAGGAGTCATGACCTATTATAATTTGAAGTTGCAATTATGAGTACATTTTTAAAAAGATAGCATTTAAAATCCTTTTGTAAATGCCCTCTTAAAGTTTGAGTCCTCTTGTACTCCAAAGTATGGTTTTCAGCAGCATCCATCCATGGCAACTCCAGCCCAGCATCATCCGTCACCTAGCAACATCGGCCCTCGGCCCCTAAAGGAAGCTGGAGGTCTCTGCTGGAGTCACACCAAGTGATTCCTGCAGTGCAATCAGCTTTTTTCCTCATCTCCTTTCAGATTCCTCACAGCGATCACCCAGCACCTCTTTGAGCTTCCTTTGTCCAAGTGCTTCGCTCAAGCTACCTGGATTGTTTTGGAAGAATGCTTTCTTGCAAAAAGGTAAAAAAAAAAAAAAAAAAAAAAAAAAAAAAAAACCAAGGGTTTTTTAAAAATCAGGATGAGATCTCAGCTTAAGAGAGAGTAAAGAAAACAAAAGCATGAAAGGAGGTTTTGTTGTCTTTTTTGAATTATATAAATTTTCTGAACATTTCTATATATTTTTTTTATTTTATTAACTTTTATGTTTTGAAATGGTGTATTAGAATTTTTTTTTTTTAAATGCCTGTATCATTTTATAATTATTTACAGTTTTTTGTTAAAACTCCACATTTTACTGTTTCGTAGCCAGAAAAGAAAATGTATTTTACCTGGATTTCATTGATAAAGCAGCACAGAATAAATCAAATCTATGAAGATAAGTTAGAAATATGCTGCTAAATGACATTGGTGCAACATTTATTCTCAGAAGTTGCCTAATTGGGGCCTACCGTAGTAATGTGTAAGGAGGGCAGTGACTGACTTGCAAAGCATTTAGGCTAACATTAGCATTTTGGCTCATTTTAGCTTATAGACAAGTTTTAACATATTGAATGGAGTAAGTTCATGTTGGTCAACATACTTGTGATTCTCCACATGCTATTAAGATTATTTTGGCTAAACTTAGCAAGGATGCAAATTTTTAGCATCAGAAGGCTGGGTTCCAAACCAATGGGCACACTTTGGCTTTTAACTTTGGTTTTTATGAAATATCATTCATAAAAACCAACTATGAACATTAACTGAACACACACCGTCCCTACTTGGTTATGGATAATAGTGGCAGCACCATGCTGTGGTGCAGTATAATACTGGAAGGCACTGTGAATGTAATTTTGACCTTTTACCAGAAATTAGAACCATTCGCAAAAACAATTTCTTCACTCCTAACGTCAACTTAAAAAAAAAAAAACATTAAATAACAAACCTCCATAAGTTCTGCATTGACAGGAAGGCCTAAACTAAAGCAGCCTGTGGAAGCTACTGTTACATGCGTGCTCATTTCCCCTCTGTGGCAGTCCTCACCTTCCCAAACCACCATTCCCGGTGTTCCCAGGATCCTTTGCAAGAGCAGCGCCCACCCTCCCCCCACCCAGCTCCACTTCCCGCAGAGGGTCCAGACATGATAACAGGAGGTCTGCGTTGGCGAGCAGCGAGCCGCTCTAGACCACCTTCCTCACATCTGAGAACCTCTGTGAAATCCTAATCCCCGGAGCAGGGTGAAGCACAGGCCCAGCTTGCCTGACCTCTCCGGTTGCCATGGATACAGTGCACTATAAATAAAACAGAGGGGGCTTTTTTTTTTTTCTAGCAGTTTGGCAGGTCTGTGTGGCCTGCTCACTGGTGGGGCTTATTTTTCCTCTATCCCTCGTTCCGTCTCTCTTCACTCTCATTCCACTCCCCTCGCTCGTGCATTCTCTCGCTCATTGAGTGCTCCGTCTCGCGCTTCCTCCCTCTTCACCTTGTCTCTCCTCAGTACTTTCATTCAGACCCTCTAAATCAGAACACCTAAGTTTGCTATGCACTTGTAGAGGCTCTTTCGGCTCTTTCAAAACCCTTCTTCAACAAGTTAAGGCGCGCATCAAGAATACGCACAACCCGATTTCAAAAAGAAGACTCGTCGTCTTGTTTGTGGCGTAAAAGCGACGACCAAAGCTGACTGGACTGTGCTGCTGATTTTTTTTTTTTTTTCTTGGCGAGACAAATCTCGGGAGGCTGGAAAATAATTTGGTCATGGCTGTGGGAAGGTTGTTGGGTGTGGGAGGCATGCGGGTGATGTGGGGGAGAAGGGTTGAGGGGTGACTGGTCCGTAGGAGGAGGAGGAGGAGGAGGTAGGGCTTTGACCGTCTCGCTGCGGTGGAAAACATGCTTGACACTTCATTCCTTTCCAGTTAATGTGGAGCGGACCGCAAGATGTTAACCCTCTGCCTGCCTCCCGAGTCTTGCTCTTCCACTTCTCAGCAAAACCCGGCGCTCAAGGCTCACCTTAGCACAACTTTGCTTTTAAAATCTTTGAAATTTAAGTGACATTTAGTTCGACGTGTCATTGTCAGTTGTGCCATTTGTTTTCCTGGTTGACTGTAAATGTTTACTTATTAAAATAAAATGTACCTCAACAAGAAACCAACTCTCACAATCTGTGTGGGAGATCTGACAGAATGGACTGCAGTATGGTCATGCTCAAAATAATATTACTGTGTTTTTATTCACATTTGTATACATGTATCAAAAATCTCTTTTTCAAGAGAGACCTGGCCCTTTGTTCTCTTTTGGTGTATTTTTGCAGAACAATGCCAGAGTCACAGATCAAGACCAGAGCACAGGTTTTTGGACAATTCAGAAACAAAAACATATTAAAACCGATCCGACGGTTTCATTTTCAGGAACCACATATCTCCAGCAAAGCCGCTGCATCCTTCACTACAAGGTTGTTGTCGTGGCTGTACACGAAACACGATCCGAACCACGCTATTAATTCAGTTCAGTTTATTTATAAAGTGGCAATTAACAACAACTGTTGTTTGAAAGCTCTTTACTAGATAAATATATCCAGCATAGAATTACATCAATCCAGTTACACCGACTTTAATTCAATCCTATTTATGGTGCAGTGCATTCAAATTTGGTTTATATGCTAACTAGCAACTAATATGCTAACTATCTACTTAAAAAAGCTCTTGGGTATATGAACAAGTATGTGGGGACAGTGGTAAAGAACAACTTCCCTTTAACAGAAAATAAACCTCCGGAAGAACCAGGCCGTCTTCTGGGGTTTCCGTTATAAAGAGCGAGGCGTCACAAAACTAAGTTCTCTCTTTCTGGACTGTATGAAGTGCTTGAATGGTCAGTTTGGATTTTTATTTAGTGAGGTTCTGTGTCTGTAATAGTTCCCGTACCTCTAGTAGAATGTCGTATCACTATGTATGTACATTTTCAGAGTTGTGAAAGCTAACCACTATAGTTAGACTGTTTTATCTCACTTTTAAGTGTTTAAAAAGGCCCGATGTTCACATGAATATTTTACACTGAACAATTCTGTATTGGAAATTCATCATTTTTTTTTTTTTTTGTCCCGTTATTTTTATGCAGTGGTTGAAAGGAGACGCACCTCTGTTCTGGTAGAGGTCCAAAAATAACAAACAGTACCCAATGCTTTGCTCACAGCGCTGTCTATTAGCAGAGTGTAAATCTGCAGGACGATATGAAGCACCTCAGCGGTCTTCAGGAGTAATCACGATTTTTACTGTCAGATGTGCTTTGCTTTTGTCTGGAAGAGTTTTGAAGAGCAAGCCACATTTTCCGGGCCCATCTGCCTCGTAAGAATTACACAGAAAGAGGAGCCCGGCATCAGGGAACATCCACAATGTTGCCTGGGAGACAGAGGTCACATGAGAGGATGAGTCACCCAGAACCACAACTACCTAGAAACCAAGACTATCGAGCGTCCTCGCGTCGTGGAGCTCCGCTCAGCTTGGGGACGGGCGGGAGGATCACTGTCGTGTCGGCATGTAAGCGACATCCAGACTCTGTCCTTGGCGGAGAGACAGAAGTTAAACTTTCTCCAGCACAGCCACTGTTGCTGTTTTTCTCCAAGTTGTAGCTCCAACCTCAGTGTGACCATGGGTCTTCTGCTGATCTGTGAGTTTGTTTGTGTGTGTGTGTGTGTGTGTGTGTGGAGAGTAGGGAGTTAATGCAGGCAGGGCCGTGGCAGTCCTCCTGCCCCTCAGCCAGATTAATCATGCAGGAGAGACACAGCAGGCCCCCGTTCATTCTGCCTGGGGGTGAAGCTGTGCCCGCATGCTCTCCGTATCACATGGCCTTGCCCCCCCCCCCAACCCCCCCTCATCCCCCTCCGTCCTGCTTCTCTCTCTCTTTCTCTACTGGGGGTGCTGTGGACGGTCCTGGTGTTAGAGTCAGAGGAGGTTTGCAGTTATTGGCAGTTAGGAGGAACACCACAGCACACTGTGTTACTTGTTTTTCCTCTCTCTTTCCTCCATGTTGGTTTTTTTCTCTTCCCTCTTCTTTGGCTGTGAAGCAGAAAAAAAAAAACCGTCCATCTCTCCTGCAAGGAAACAACAAAACCCCCTTTTTTTTTATCCCCCCCTCCCACAACTTCGGTCGGAGGGCCCTAACCACAACAGAGGCCCGGCTTGCTCGATGAAGAGGAGAAGTGTGTAGGGCAGAGGGGAGGAGGTGGGAGGACATACCAAGGGACTCGCCACAGATATCTCCTGGAAACTGCTCGACGATGTCTCTGCGCATCAGAGAACAGCCACGGCCATTGTTGGGCTCTTTGGGAGACAGAGATCTGAGCGGCGGAGAACAGTTGCGTGCTTCAGCGTTTTCAGCGCGCTCGCATGCGGAACCCAGTGTGCACAACAGAGACAATATATTTTACCACATGGTGTGACCAGTGAAAAGATGAGTGACTCTTTGTAGTTTTTATGGGACTGGGATGCACTTTGCTTCGAAAGAGTGAAACTGGGCCAGGAAAGAAAAAAAAAAACAATATGGAAGATCAATGTATATCTGGCCTGCAGTGTTTTATTTGCAGCGCAATGCTTTCTCATCCAGATCTGATTACTTTGACTATAAGATTACGCAGCTGCAAAGCTTTTCAAAGGGTTACTGTTTCAGTTTTGGGAAAATACTAAAACTACAAAATAGCTTTGAGATAGCTTTTTATGTATTTTTTTTTACAACACATTGTAAAGCCTTTTAATCAACATAATTCAGATAACTGAATTTACTGTGATCTGCTTCTTGATTTCCTCCTGTGTGGAAGACACAGTAAAGAACTTGAATCTAGATTCACACCACTATTGGCGCGCCAACTGAAATAATACATCATAATGGTGGCAGAAGTGTGCGTTTGTTTTTAAGAACGCAGCCTGTTGAAGGGAGAAAAGAGGCTTGATGATCAGTTTGCTTCTGGACTATGAGCAACAAAAACAGCAGATCTACAACATGAGCACAACACGCTGCGTTCCCTGTGGAGAATGCAGCGGCGGCTGCACATTGTTAAGCTGCATCATTGCTTTGTTTCATAGATGCACATTTACCATAGTGGTGTGATGAAATGTTTCCAGTTTTTTATAAAGGTCTTCCTGCATTTTGTAAAAGCGGGCTAACAAAACAGTGTCCAATCTTTTGTTCTTTAAAATGTAAGTTATTTTAAGAAAATATGTTTCTTCTGGTTTATCTCTCACAATCTATTCTATATCTTTAGCTCGGGTTTCAAAGAAAGACCCCCATCTGCGTTTGTTAATGAAGCAGTAGGGGCCTCTCGCAGTTAACCATTACTCATCATAAGGAGTTTTTAGAAAGTAATGCGTCTTGGTATTTTCCAATTAGAGCCCAAGTTTCAATGTAAGGGGTCGTAATCGAGGCTTTTGTTAAAATGATGTACATCTGTAGGCTTGTTGTATTTCCGCTGTAAGTGAGGAGGGAGTTAAGCTATGCTTTTAGCAGTTCGCGAGGAGCTTTTGACTAAGCAGAGATTAACTTTCGTACTCCAAAGATATTCCCCCTCATTCACCGTCTCAGTACGTCAGTTCGTCAGGTCACGCCACATCATCTTTATTGAATTTAAGTTCAGACTTTGATTAGTTCAGTTTTCAGAAACTTCTCAGAAGTTCTGATTTTAGACATTTAGAGATGGACTCACTGTTCTGCTTCTAATCTTTGTCTTACTGTAACCAAAGTCTTCAGCTTAAGGTCCCAAATTGAAGGACTGACATTTTACAGTCTTCATGGGTTTTCTACAAGAGAGCAAAATTCATGGCTCCATCAGTCATGGCAAATCACCCAGATCCTAAAGTACCAAAGCAAAATGTCTAAATTTCTTTCTGAAATCATTTAGATGATTTTGGGGAAATGTCAAACATGCCTCTCTCCTGGTAAATCTCCCATGGATGCCAATTTAGCCTAGCCTGCATCTTGTCCTGAATTATAAATACTGACCTTAACGAGGCCAGGACAATTATGTCGTTATTTCAGTGATGGAAACTGTTGAACATTTGTTTTCTACATGTGGAGAGCCATAATGAAAACTAAGCACAGACTGCCTGAAAGTAAGCATAAGTAAAAAACTTTGCTGCAATTCAAATAAAAATTCAAACTGAGTTCATGAATGTGAATCTATATGCTATGATTTAAGATTTAAGCATGCCTATTTTTTTTAGATCACATGAATTGAATTACATCAGAGAGTACTGTCAAATACTGTCATGCATAAACAAGATGCAGCTTAACGATCACAAAAACGAGACCTTGGAGTACAAATTTGAATTAATGAAGGATTTTCTGTAATCTTTAGAGGGCCAAAATTATGCATACAGGCTCAAACATTCACTTGAATTTCTTACCTTAACAAGACACGTTAGCTTATTTTTTAGGAATTGTGCTTATTTGCAATTTATGCATTTTAGCGCAAGTTAGACTGATTAATACAGATTAAAGCAATTAATTATCATTTATTTTTTTGGTTACACTAGTTGGATCATCCAAGATCATCAGTTTACATTACAGCACAGATTATTTCTGTGCGTCAGTGCTTTACCAGAAAACTCCTCAAAACCCACTCAAAGGAAAAGAAAATTGTGTTTGATATTTGAGAATACTCTTTGGAGCTGCCATGCCTCCAGCCTGCCATGAACTGGACCCTGCTGGAGCACCAGTGTCACCGTCCATGATGAGGCCAGTTGTCCAACAACAAGGACAGAGAGACTCCTGTCTGAAAAAGAAACATAAAAATGAATACCTTTAACCCCTTACAGCAGGGGCTTGTTTGGGGAATGGTAACACACACACACAAAAAAAATGTTTTGGATGAACAGTGAGATGAGGCAGAGATGTGCTGCATCACACCCACCGAATGACAGCTGGCGCATTCCCGTTGTTGTCTCTCTTTGTGCCACCTACATACATGTTTAATTGGACATGAACACAGTTTGTCTAATATGTTTAATTTTTCAGATCGGCCTTAAAAATGCAGGGTCACATTGATAGGGGGCGGCACTGAGCCATGCATTTACACCGGGAAGACTGAAAACTGAAAAATAAACGCAAACAAGGATGATTTTGAAGATATTCAGGAGGGGATGATGGACTTCCTATGCAAATAAAGGCAAGCTCATATATTTTCAATTCCAATGAAAAAAAAATAAAACTGCTAATATTTAAAATTTTAAAAACATCTACCTTGACTTTGATTTTTTTTTGTCTTGTTGAACAGCATTGAAACAAAAACTTTTGAAACTAAAGGGTTTGATTAAGGTCAAAACTGAAATAAAGGGTATTATTTTGTGTTTTATATGTTTGAACATTATGAGTCACTTTGGCTGTAGCAGGCTAACATTAAGGAAATGTTTTGCCCAAACAACCTGAACTTACCAATTATTTTTTTAACTACACCTAAAAGGTTCAGAAAATATTTTGATTCTATCTGTGCAGCTAATTATGCGAGAAGCTTCGTCAAGTCAAAGTGAAAGCTTCATCAGACATATTCAAACTAGTATTAGCACTGGTTAATGCATATGGAGACAGAGAGCAAACTCATACGTTACAAAACGTGATTTAAACATTGTATTTATTGAACTGCACCCTTCAATCTTTACATCAGAGATGTCGACATACCTCATATTTAAAAAGAGCATTGTACTAATATCAAATCCCCCATTACAAAATGTGCAACCGTATAGAAAAGATAAAAACAACAACAGCAGCAGCCAATCACATCTCAAAAATAGGCATGGCAAAGAGAACAGCAGAGCACAGAGCTGGATTATTTGGCACCAACTGTCTAACTTGCCAGGATTTGATCCACTGGGAGTGACAGATGAGTGTGCGTTTGGCACTGTCATTGGTCCACAACAAGTCGCAGTGAGACTCCTGCCAGGTGGCAGAGGGAGACATACATTGCAGTGTGACAAATAAACAAGCCAACGGTATCCTCTGGGAGGAGACGGTAAGGTGAGGGAGGACCCTTCTGTACCTGCTTTCACCCCTCCGAACCTGCCCAGGCCTTCTCTTTTGTTCAAACAGACAAAAACCAAGAGGAAAATACCACTGCTTTGTGTTGTTTTGGCTAGGAGAAAATGAAAATGTCATAAATTGATCGAAACACATCATGCAATCGGCAACATTATATTGTGTTAATTAAATTAAACTGTAAATATCGCTCCTCATCATACAAAGTGGAAAGCATCCAAGAAAAATCGTTTGAAAAATCATTGATTTTTTTTTGAACAACAGGTAAAAGAATTGCCACTTTCAAAATATGATATTTAAATACAATCAAATGTTTTTGAAATTTCTTTCCCATAAAGACCATTTACAGTACTGCAGCATTTGATATTAAAATAAAATCTTTACATTTAAACCTTCGCCTGTTTAGGCTTTGGGAACAGAGCAACAGAGTTCATTTGGTTTCTTACGTCATCTTGTGTGGCAGTAATTCAAGCAGAAGGACTCTTGAACCCGGGTGAGCGGGCGTCTGTTGTTGTTTACGGGATTACCTGACGGAGGGTGTGGTTGTTAGGCGCAAGTGGTCAGGCTTTGTGGGAAGGGGTGGCTTTAGGCCGCGGGACGGGGTCAGTCCCGGGTCGTCAACACTGAAGTTTTTCATCAGATGAGCCACCCGGCCGCGCCCTGTGCAAGCTGTTGCAGTCAAAGCTGTCCCGGCCTCTGCCGAGTCAGCCCTCCGAAACTTTCCCAATGCGCCGATATCTGAAAAAGAAAAGATTTGATCACTTTTAACAAAGGATGATTACTCTTAAATGTAGTGCTGGCATGAGGCTAGGGGTGCGCCGATAAATTGGTCGGGTGATAGGACGAGGTTTTCTTCACTTTCGGTGTTCGGATTATTGGCCGAAGCTTGCATGTGAAACCAATCTTATCTACCTCCACTGAGGTCTGACAATCAGCCCCTGCCCCACTTTTGGTCCACCGTGGGAGAGGGCCGACTGACGCACTCGCCCACAAGGTCACGTCTGCACGTGTGCTGTTAATAATAGTTACCCCACTGTTGCCTACGACTGTGTCACAGTGTCAGCTAAGGAAAAATAATTTAAAAAATGGTATAATTTGCCAAAATCTGAATCAGCAGGTCAGGCTTTTAAAAGATTGGTGATCGGCCAAAAAAGCTGGAATCGGTTCACCCTTACATGAATTATTAAAACACGCAATATTTCTTGCCGTAATGAAGACTGTCTCACAGACACTATAGTTACGGTTTTAGTGCAAACTATTATTTTGATATAAAACTCAGGCCAGGCTATGCCAGTTTGTTTAAATACCAACATTCATACCTAAGGCAATCAAAAGTACTTAAAAGAAAATCAAATGGAAAAAATAAAAAATAAAAATCTTCAGGCTATGCAAAGTGTGGCAAAAACTACAACAAATATTAAATTGCATATTTAAAAGTCAATTTCATTTTACAGCAGCTCATCAGTGATTGAGCAAACAGTTAATTGGTGGGACTGTAGAGTGCTGTGCTTCTCCTGCGTGTCATCAGAGTATGGTGAGGAATGTTGTGGCGGTATGTAGTTTTAAATAGGGGAATAATTAATTAGCTGTTAAATAAAAGAATGGATCCTTGAGAAAACCCAAAACTGATCTGTTTGCCCAGATTTATAATAACTGGATGACAAACAGAGCTGCCGTCAGTCAAATGAGTTTAGGTTATTTGCTAATACAATTATGCTATACTGTGAAACTGTTATTTTTACAGAAGGATATCAAAGCATCTCATTTTAGAGCATTCTCAATATTTACTGCTATTATGAATCTCACTCAAAATATAAAATATTTCAATTGATTAAACTTGAGAGAATTTCAGATCAACTCAGATTAAGATCAAATTTAAAAATCCCTTATTTATGAGAACACTTGAATGCAAAGAGACCAAAGTTGAACTTTTGGCCTACATGCAAAATGCACACACACACAAAAAAGACCACAGCAGGAAGAATACTTTTCTTAAGTTATGACAGGATTACAGTTTTCATTTTAGGACATCCTCAGGTCTCAGAAAAATGTCTTCACACATCGTTGACATCTTCCTCAGAGATAAAAGTGGCAGAAAAACCGGCATCAGAATAAAAGCTCCCAACAGGTGTCAGGTCAGAGGTTTCAAAATGCGTAATCAACGCGCGACAGTGGCAGACCGGAAGGTAAAGCCGGTGAATACATGAGCATTTAAAGCCACACCAACAGCAGCATGGAGGCAGAAATGGGAGAAAAACACAATTAGGAATAAATTAATGGCTACATTTATAACGTAATACCCAGGATCATGACACATGAGAAATTTGAAATTTATGCAGGAAATAAGAAAACAAAGTAACAAAGATTTTTGGATGGATAATTAAAGAGAAAATAAAAGAACTTCAAGTGAATAGCTTAGAAATTAGCCCATCACCACCAATATCACATATACTTCTGGACTCTTCCAGAAGCAATATTAGATGACATTAATGGAAAAGAAAAACAATATATTACATTATATAGTCGTGCAAAAAGCCTTTAGACAGTTTTTATTTATAATAATCCAACACTAAAATATCTACATAAGTATCTTTAATTAAAGAACATTTGGTTAGTTTCACTTTGCCAAACGCCATTCGGTGAAGCAAGGAACCAAGTTCATCTCCTCACTACACACAGACAGAATGGTGGTGAAAAAAAAATAATATAGATTAGATATCATCTACCTGCAAAAATATTTGGGATTGAGGTAATAAAGTTTTTCTGTTTCTACCGTCAGAAGTGTAAACATGTAGAGTTCACTAAACTTTGGTTTTAACTGGAACCATGTGTTCCAAGCAGATGACAATAGGACCAATAGGACTTGCAAGTATGGAGGAGAACCTATGATGCTGTGGGCCAATTTCTCTTCCAAACCTGATAGAAGATACAGCATTCCGAACGCTTTAAACAAAAAAAAAAAAAAAGAAAGAAAAGAAAGCAGTGACCTTCAATAGAAAATCTTGGATCACTTGGTCTTTGTTTTGATATGCCCAGTTGAGATTTTGCAGAATAATTTGGAGTAGCAACTTGATTTGGAAAAGCTATCAGCAGCACCAGACCTGTTTCAAACAGGAGTCTACACCATCGAGACAGATTGTTAATGGTCAAAGGTTCCTTCCCCCTCCGCCCCCCTCTCTTTCGGTATGATCCAGCCTTGTGAAATTATACTTGAGAACATTAAGTTCTGTTTGCAAAAGGTACAAAGTGTTACCGACAGGAGTATCAACAATCATGCCATCTGCAATATCATTAAAACAATTACTTCTTAACATGAACATTTTTTTCCCCACACCCCAGAATGTACTCAAATTCAAGGTTGGATTTTTCTAAAATATTCATTGCGAGATTATTGGTACTCCAATAAAACCACATAAAAAGGCTTTTTATCTAGGGTTTGAGTAAATTAATAATAATAATAATAAAAAAAAATAATCACAGGATCAGTTTAACAATCATATCTGTATGTTACAAAAACAAATCATAAACACACAGAGTTTTAGACAGTTTCGCAAATGTAAGATTCTAGCTCGACAGCAGCTACCATTCCCCTACTCCAGATGTCGTCTCTCTATATTCCTTCTCTCTCTCTCTTCCATCTTTTCTCCTCTCCTTCGCCTCCCTCCATCCAGCCGTGGGTGAGCAGAGGTCATCCTCGCTGGAAGTGTAGCGGGGACACAGCTGGGCGTAGTTTGTGTGTGCGTGCTCGCCACGGTGCCGTGTTTTGGAAGAGGGTTGTAATTGAGGGAGGAATGGAGGGAATGGAGGGAACGGGAGTAACGAACGATAGGGGAGGGAGGGCCGCAGGGACGGCAATGGAGGAGCGAGCAGACAGACGCTGCTCAGACACCAGAAGGCTTGAGGAGCCACATATTTTTAGCGTCGTCCCCTGGGGGACAGAGATATGTGAGAGTACCCGAGTGCGTGGCTACAGAAAGACACACGAGCGCTCTCTTTCTTTCTCACACACACACACACACACACACACACACACACACACACACACACACACACACACAGTAGAGTGAAAACATGCACACACTGACGCACATGCCACATATCGTTCAGGTCCGTGCATGCTCTCTCGCACACAAACGCTCACACACCCCTGCTGCTCACGGATTCAGTCATGCATGCCGCCATCTCTGACTAATACCCCGGCACTGCACACGCACAGAGGTGGTTGTTAAAGCCCAAAAACACAGACAGACACACCTGGGGGCCAGGAAACCTTTAAGGCGCTTTACGTCTTGCAGGCATGAAGGGAGGACACCTCAAGTAGCCTTTAAGGGGGGTTTTATTGTTTATTGTTGTTTACCCTCTCCTCTTCCTCGGTTTTGACCCCTCTCCCTGTGGTGACACTTCATCCCTCTACCTTGCTCCTCATCTTCCTCCCCACATGTCCTGCCCTGCCTTCCTTTGCCCCCTGACCCCACGGTTCCTGTGTTAATGTCCTCTCGCCGCGCTGCGTGGGCTTGCCTCTGATTGTCTCGTTGTGTTGTGCGGTCACCACGGAAACCTTGGATAGGCTCCAGCAATTGAGGCCGACACACATCGAGGCACGCACCCCGTGCAGGCGCACGCACGCACGCGGAGGCAGACGCACACACTCGCGGTCAGTTTTCTGAGCTCGGAGACTCGGCGCGGGTCTGAGCAGAATGCTTAATGGAGGGACGGAGCGATAGAGAAACGGAGAGAAGAGAAGGAGGACTGGTGTTGTGGGCATTCACTGTAAAATCTAAGGCAAAAGACCAACACCTTCCCTCAGGTAGCCTGACTAACCTGTCCCAACACACCCAGAAAATGCTTAAACTCCACGCCTTCGTGCCTGAAACCCTCCTGGGCAGCTGCACCCTGATCTCTGCTCACAGAAACTGAGTTTGAGGCTCCCTGTAAATCCTGTAAATACTCCCATCGATGTAATAAGCATTAAATTAGTTATCAGCACAAATGTATCTTCTGCTTGAGCTTTTAAGTGTTGCTCAGCACCTTTCGGGACAGCATGTGGGAAGCACAGGGAACACGAGGAGGATGAGTAAGCTAGCAAAAAAAAATAAAAAATTAAACGCCAATCTATCTCTTTAAAGATCTCTGCGTCTCTGGCTGGGAAAGAGGAGGAGTTGTGTGGGGCTGGGGGGTTTGCGATGGGGCAGGAGCGGGGCATAGGGCAGAATTCCTGAGCAGCACATCTGTGGACTGAAGGGCAGGGAAGAGGAGGAGGAGAGGAGGAGGAGGAGGAGAGGTGTAGGTGTGTGTGCGTGCGTGTGTTTGTGTGTGGAAGCGTTGGCTCCTGTGTGGGGGGCTGGGGCCCCTGTCACTTATCGGCTCTGGCTGAGCGTCACCCAGGGCTAGAGTTGGGAAGCGGCGCTGGAATGCCTGTCCTTTCCTCTGAAGGTGAAGACAGAGGAGAGAGAAGCCAGAGGACTGAGTGGGAGTAGCTTTGAAACGCAAACGCTCACGCAAATGTATGGGTGCTGAAATGATAAAATAAAAAAAAATCACTCATGGAGCTATTCTCAAAGCGCACACGCTACATAAACAAAAACTGCAAATCTTAGTTTAACTTCAGATCAAGCTGATGCACTTGTTTCCACTAAATGCCTTTAAAGCAGCTTCAGATAGTCCTGAATTCACTGAATCAAAATATACTTGATGCATCTGTGCAGGAACAAAAAAAAAAAAACAGCAAAAGACAAAGCTATTCAGTGATGGCATTTGTTTTCCTACTAATTTCCTGGAACAGTCAGCACTCACATGTCCTATGATGTGTTAAATAGGTCATGTGAATGAAAAAAAATATAAAAAACTGTGTTTCTTCTTCTGGATTCATTAGGGCGAGAGTTTTGCGGTTTCCAACTGATTACAATGAGCCGGTATTTGATGTTCTGCACCATTTGTGCCATTACATCAGTGAGAGACTCAGGATTTCACAACTTCGGTCCAGTTCAGGATCTGAGGGTGCAGAGGCTTTCCTGACATTTGGGCAGCACAATAAAGGCAAGGCAAGAACGCCTGGAGACAGACACAATATTTTCTTTTGATATTTGAAGAAAAAATACACGTTTTTCCACTCCCTTGCTCCCCATTTAATGGTTTCCTCATTTGTATTATTTTACTAAAATTGTGTAACTGAGTCATAACCACGCAATTGCTTTTACGCTCTTTCCTAATTTGTAATGTTTTTTTTTGTATAGTAGTTAGTTATTTTTTTGTCTTTTCCTTTATTTTACACAATGTTAAAAATATTGTTGCTTAACCTAAAGCACCTTTAGTCCAGCTCCTCTCAGTTCATGTCAACACAACAGACAGCCATGTCGCTGTTCGGTCTGTAGGTGTCTCCTCCCCGTGCTAACGGGAATGCTTGTCAGTACTTCCATTCAAACGAAAACAACTGAGCCTCAGTTCGCCTCGTCCTCCCAGAGGAACGAGCTTCCTGCAATTGTCAAGGTCAGACCGTCGTCCAGAGTCACGATCCGTTCATTCAGGACGGTTACAGACCACTAGAAACTCACCCCGCCCACCACAACAGCTGTTCCTTCAAACTGCCGTCTCTCCTTAAATCTGCGTTACACGCTGTCCTCGAATTACCAGCCCTTAACCACATGCAAAACATCCTCTTTGCTTTCTTTCCAATTTGCATTTTTTAATTCTTGTGAGCGCCACTCCTTTTTAACAATGAAAAAGAGGAAAGAAAGACCACTTCATATCCTTCTATAAACTGGCTTATCCCAGCAAAGTGATTGAGACCAAATTTTCATCTGGAGGACATTATGATGAGCAAACAGTAGTTTTTATCTCATCAGAGTCTACAGAGATTTACCAGGATTAAATAACAAAAATAGCAACGATTTCAGTTTTAGTTGTTGTCGTTTTTGGCAAAAGTGCTAAAAAGATAAGGTAAAATGATGTTCAAAGATTTGACCCTGAGGTTTTCTCTGCTATGAAGTCGGTATACTGGCTGCTTGTATTTTTTCTCCCCAAAGAAGCATAAACACACGGAAATATGTTCCTTTTTTTTTTTTGCGATATTTTGTAAATAAAAAAATAGATCAATGCCTTGTGATCAACCTTCTGTGCCACTTCCCAGCTGTGTAGCCTGAGCTGGGTTTGGACAATGAGGAGCAGCAGGATATGGAAAGGAAGGTGTTGCAGGAAGAGGATTTTTCCAGCAGGGGGACGTCATGGGAATGAGAGACTCTCCCCAGCTCAGCTTCCCTTCGCTAATATCACAATTCTCCACTAGGTGGTGCTAATTTCACCCTCACACAACAAATGTTTTTGCAAATTTGGGTCACTTTAGGCTGAATAGTTTTTAGATCTTGAACGTGAATAATGGGTTTTATTGAAAAATTATTGAATTGTTTGTAACATTTCCTGCAACATTTAATATATGTTTCAGGAAGCAATTCAAAATACTCACTTTTTATCTGGAAAAGATTTTAGATTCAAAATGGACTAAACACAGTTGAAAGTTTTCATTTTGTTATAGGGTTTTTTTTTATCTCTAAAAATTGTCATCCTAAACAAAAACAGTTTCCCTTAATTTAATCCATTAAAGAATAAAGTCAAGTTACAGCTTTATGTTGACACATTAACCATTTCATGCATCAATTGTGATCCTTTGTGTCAGGATTTTTTTCAATTTTTTTTTTATTTTCTTAAGGCATAAAAAAGTAGGGGAAAAAAGTTTCGTAAAAAAATAATATATATTTTATTGTTTTTAGGTGATCAATTGTAATTTTCTCTAAGTACAAAGTTGTTTTTTTAAAAAAATACATCAGTAGTATTGTTCTTTAGGGGTTATCTGATGTCACAATAATTTTTTTACCTGCAAGAGTCGTCCACAGTAGGAGGAGGGACCAAGTCGGTTGGCATGCTTTTTTTGTCTGTCGGCCATATTGGATTTAACAAAAATAATTTCTTGCACTTGCAGCTGATGACCAGTAGTTCATAGTGTGTTTTATGATGCATTAGTGTCCACTTCAGTGGTCTGTGTGAATTTATAACATAAAAATCCACAAGAAGCACAAGAAAATGGCTTTTAGATAGCTGTCCACTGCAGTGACCGCAATGCAAGAAAGGGTTAAATGACCATAAACTTTACATTTTTTTGTTTTCGGGCTAGATCTCATCAATATTTTCCCAAAATGAAACAGTGGGGATGCAACCAAACGTACAGGTGTGTAGCAAGAGCCAAATTGCAGACTCATTTTGCCCCCCTCCTCCGTCTCTTGGCAGGCCCCTGGTTCTTTGCCAGTCCATGCGGATTCCAGCAGGCTGAGGCACTGTTTGGCGAGCGCGCGGGGCTCATAGAAATAAATCGCTCCGCCTTACTGCAGCACAGAAATCCGTTTCTAGTGTGAACTTTGCTCAGTCTGTTTCTACTCAGCTCTCGTTTTTGTCTTTTCTTATGCGTTATGCAGATAGTCTGATGAAGATTCTCATATACGGCGACTTGCAAAGATACAGATATGGCTTCAATCCTTCTACATTTTGTCCTGTCACAAACACGGTCTTCAATGTACTTCATACACCAGACATAAAGTAGTACATAGCTGAAATGCAAATTGATACATACTTTTTAAAAATCAGGAAAAGTGGACTGAAGAAAACTACTGTTGGCAGGAAGCCATAAGAAGTCCTGAGGATGCTTGTGTTCAGCAGAAACAGGAAAGCTTGTCAAAGTTGATGGAAAAGAGGGATGGAGGTAAATACAGAAAAATACTGGAAGGAAACTTATTTGAAGCTACAAAGATGAGAGATGAAAGTATACCTCCCAGAGGCACAACCCATACAGCCAGAGATCCAGTGGGATCAAAGCAGATTCATAAGCTGTTAGAACGGTCTAGTCAAATTCCAGGCCTACACACCCAATTGAGTAACTGAAAACACTGACGCTCTCCATCCAACCTGAGTCAGTTTGAGCTGTTCTACATACAAGAAAGGCTGAAAATTTCTGACTCCAGATGTGCAAAGCTGGTAGAAACATCCCACTGCAGCTGGGACTGTAGCAAAAGTCAATTGTGTGAAATATCTACTCAGAGAGGATGAAAAACCTTTCCCTACATCGTCACAAGTTTTCTCTACTTTGTGTTGTTCTGTCAAACAAAAACCCCATAAAACACTCTGAGACCATAAAATATGGAGGGTGTCAATGCATTTGTAAGGAACTGTACGTTATCTTCAATGTGCTGAACGTTATTTCATTGCCACTGTTTTTCTTTTCTACCTATGTGTGAGCCTATAATAAGTGGCATACATAAAGTATTAGTAATGATGGAAGTCTTTCTGTGGGGGGGGGGCTTGTGCATCATCTGAGAGTAAACCAGGATGTGCCCCAGCAAGTGTGCCAGTCATCCACATTCCGGCTTAAAACAATCACTCCCTAAATTGATTTTGACATCTGACCCGACGTTTACCTTTATCTGCGGCGCCTCATGCTCACTCACCTTTCCCAGACTGTGAATCTTGGGCCTTCTGGGGCTTCTCAGAGCACAGGCTGCCTTTAGCGGTGGATGCTGATGCGGACTCTAATTGGACAGTGCTGCTGGAGGGAGGCGCGGGGGATGCCAGTCTGAGATTTCCGAGGTCAGGCCTGGTGTTGATGCAGCCCGGCGTGCGGTTTGAAAAAGCCGGTCTGACGATGATGGCGTTGCTTCTCGTGGGTGGCCTGAAGCTCGGGGGGGCCTGGGAGACGGGCTTCACCTCTGTCGGACTGGACGCCTGCTCCTGGAGCTGCAGAGCCAGGAGTGACACAAAGAGGACCAGAGAGGAAGATCAGTGTTGACAACCAAATCACATGCAGTGGAAATGCTGTCATGCGCAATTAAATCACAGGATCAATGATTCACTAAATTACAGTTATCCAATGACAGCTCTGTGTGTGTACCAAAGCGCACACACACACACAGACACGGCTACGACCAGTGACTCGGAGTTTGTGGATGTGAGAGGAGAAAATTATAAGGCGACTTGAAAATCAAGCAGACTTGCTAATCTTCCTCCCCGATCTTACGCCTTCTTAATCAACAGCTCTCCGCCTGCAGAATGAGATCGCCGTCCCTCATGAAATCAGCTGCAGAAAACCAAGATCCTTCCTCCTTCCAGAAACAAGTCACTTTATTTATAAGAAACGCATTGAATACAAGGGTTTGGTAGAGGGTTGGCCCACTGACCACACCTCGTAAAGAAGAGGGGATCAGCAGAGATCGGCATCTGTCAGTAACTTAGGATGACAAAAAGTCTGACATAGATAACTTGATACGTCAGTCCAGTGTGGTCTGGAGGCAAAGAGCCTCTGCTGAAGTGTTCAGAACATCCAGGTTGCTTTACTAGAGGCCTTCAGGTCATCAGACTCTACAGTCAAACCAGACTCAGTGATTACTTAGCTAGTTTAACTGTCTTATTAGCAACAATGGCCACATCAGGGCAACAAGGCACAAAAAGCAATTATCAGTTGAAATATCAATTAAAATAATCATCACACGTTTTGGTCCAGTTTCTAGCGCAGATATCTTAGTATGCTTCAAATGAGACAAAACTAACATACAAGTAACTTATCAGCAGGATGCGGGAGCTTGTTTAGAGTCAATACTTTCTTAATATTGGTAAAAAAAAAAAAAAAAAAGAAGTACTGGCAGATTATGTTACTTATATCAATACATTTCCCCCATGTTATAAGTGAAAAGAACAAGCACTTTTTATTTAAAACAAGAACCTGTATCTTGCTAATAAGTTACTTGTAAGTTAGTTTTGTCTTATTTCAAGTTTTCTGAGATATTTGCGCTAGAAACTCGACCAGAATTACTTGGTAAGATCTTGTGGGTGTTTTTTCAGTGTAGATATTAGTAAATAAACAAATACAATTAAAAAATGTGTCAAATGAAAAACCTTACATGAAAAATACAAAGTCCAGGACTCTATGTGTTGGTGAAAAGCAATTCTGACGTTTTTGTATACAATTCACATTTTCTGAGAAACTAAATGTTGGTGTTTTTTTCAGCTGTAAGCCGTAATCATCAAAATTAAACAGAGACTCTACACACAGAGATTCTATACACAATTTATATAATTGGATCTATATGAATGGCTGAAATTAACTTTTTGAGGACATTTTTAATTTGAGATGTGATATGAGGAGGCTGGCCCAGACTTTGTGGATTCGAGGTACAGACGCTTCCTTTTGTGGCAAAAAGGGGAAGGGAAAAAACAAACAAACTCGCTCGCTCAAATCTCAAGGGACTATTCCACAATCCCATCCATCTGCGACTGACGCGTTCTCCTTCTCTGGCGTTTTAATTCCCTGATCAAGTTCATCAACCATCTGTTCTGGGGCAGTCCTGAAATCCTGTCTCATGTCACCCCCCACACACACACACCTACACACACATCGTTTACACACTCATAAACACAGAAACAGAAAGAAGGCGAGCAGAGATAGGAAGCACCAGTCCCCCCCCCCCCCACAAGACGAGTCTGGAAAGATAATGCAGCCTGTGGGAGGACAGTTGAATACAACTGCCCCAACTGCCCCAGAGTGAGCGATGAGGGGTGGGGCGGTTTAGACTGGACGGAGTACAGAGAAGAGGGAATGCGGAGAGAAAGACGACCTGGAAAGAGGAAGGGAGCAAAAGGACAACTGGTCCCGACAGACATTTCCTGCTCCAGAGGAAGGGGACCTGTGAGTAACGTCTATAGAAGCATTGCTGCGCAGTAAATCATCGGTTTATTACAAAGACCAGCGCACTTAAAACAAGACGCTCCCTCACAAAATGTCAGAGTCTAATTACACAATGAGGAAAATGAAACAGGAAAAGAATAAGAATCTGAGAAAAATTCAAAGCCGTTTAAAAAAGGGGTCCTCAGCTGCTGCTGAAAGTGAAAGCTCTCCACCTGACACCTGTGGGCTTAACGGGGGCACTGCAGGAGTGAGGGCAGATGACACAAAGACTGAATGCAGTTGCTCCAACTCACCGGCAGAGGGCGTAAAGTGCTGGTTTCCTCGCGTTTCTCCTGTCGGGAGAGAAAGGAGCATTGTCAGTTGATGTAAAAGGTGGCACTTAAAAATGTGAGGCGGTATTCTGATCTACATTTGCAGAGTGAACGCAGAAGAAGTCGGAGGAAGAACAGAGCAAAACTTAAAAAATTCTGAAAATGAGGTGAAGCAGTGGGAGGAATGATGTGTGAAAACCAGACACGGGTTTTCACACATCGTGTCTGGAAACGAGATGCTCTCATTTCCGCTTCAGGCCAGATGAGACCTGGATCACTACAGCTTAGTGTGTGCAAGGTTGCCATGACAACACACCAAATCTGTTTTTTCAGACAATGTGCAAAAAAAGGTGGCCAGTTACTATTATAAAATAATAATAATAATAATAATAATAATAATAATAATAATAATAATAATAATAAAATACAATTACCCCAGAAATGAAACACACAGCTGGTCTTCTGGGACTAATTTATCTACAAAGGTTGAGCTTGTCTGAGCACAAGATCCCATTTCAAAGAACTCTGCATATTTGCTCAGATTATCTTTGAGTTTAAAATGCCGTCATACGCTAAAACTCTTAAAGTTGTTAAGGAGAAAATCTGTAAGAAAGTAAATACTTTATAAAAATGCCAAAACAAATATATTTGAAACAGAAAACTCCAGAGAGACACCATGTTTGGTAAAAGCATTGCACGTCGGCAGAAACCCTCTGTCTCCCCTGTGAAACATGGTGGTGGCAGCATCATGTTCCTAAAGATGCTGGAAAACTTATGAAGGTGGAGAAATGTATAACCAAATTCACAAGGACAATCTACCTCAGTATGCAACAGAACTACAGCTTGAAAGATTTCATAAAAAAAAAAAAAAAAGTTCAAAGACAACAAAGTGAACGTTTTGGAGTGGTCAAATCAAAACAAGGATCGACAACTAGTCAAGAATAAGTGGTTGTACTTGAAAAGGGTCGTTTAAAGCTTCCTGGGAAATCTGACAGACGATGAGCTGCTGTGTAAAGAATGGAGAAAAACTGCAGAGTCCAGACGTGGCAGCCTGGCTGAGACATACAGTATTCACAAAGACAGAGTTTGATCTTGTCAAAAAAAACTTTTTCTTTTTAGAGAGTTTTCTAAGTCACCTGATCTAAAATGTTCTTCCCGATAAAAATATGTTATTTGGCGAGGTCAGTATAGAAGGAACTACAGCAATATTTACGATCACTTCCTGTTTGGCAGATTGTTGTAACATAATGAAGCTGTAGTTGAATTTTTAGTCGCCTCTAACTACATTCTTTGCTGTCAAAATTAATCACTTCCAAATCAAAGTTGATATCAAACATGTAGGGTAACATTTCTACAAATAAAATGTTAGTTTAAGATTCCTGCAGCGGAATTTTGTGTTCTAGAATTATTAAAGTATTCAGTGCATGTTTTAAAGGATTAAGTGCTTGTTTTAATATTTTATTCTCGTCATTTACGTCTATTCTCAGAAAATTAGCATTTTAGAAAATCTACAAATCGACATTTTTTAGCGTGCCTTTTCAAATTTTTAAAAATATAAATATTCCTAAATGAGCTGTACAAAACAATACCTGCATTCACTAGTGCACGAAAATAACTTTAAAGTAAAGACTTAAAAAGGAAACGAGTTTTTCATCAGCTATGCTAAAAAGCTTTACCGATTGGCATAAATCCAAGTAAGAGGGTGAAACAATGGCAGTATTCAAGAAAGTCTTATGAAAATCAATTTCTGTTTTACTTAAGCAGCTGTTTTTCATGTGTTAACAATGATATGCTAACTTTTGTACAAGGAGTGAATTATGGTATAATCACACAAAGGATGTGGGAAAACAAAAATATCTGAATTTCTTTTTCCTCTTTGCCTCCAACATTTAAGTCATTAATAAGGTTTTCTAAGAGTAACCCACCTTTAAGTTCAAGGAGACTTCGGCTTGTGTTTTCTGAGGGACGCACTGACTCTCACTTTTGACCTCTTGTGTGACCATGATGCTCTTCAAGGTAGTTTGGTGGCTGCGAAGTACGAATGTCACATCATTTTCGGATTTAAAACAGGGAAAAACGCTGACGCGGTTTTCAGCTTCTGAGTTGTTCACCGCCTGCCATGTAGAAAATCTGTTTTATTAATGGGAAGTAATTACTGCGTGCTGTTCTGAAGACTTGGCGGTGACTTCTTGTCTCCCACTGCAGAGTTGATGAATTTGGAGGTCAGTTCATCCACTTCTCCGATTACAAGGACTGAAACGTCTCCGTCCCGGCCGAGCAGCCAGCTCACACTCTTACTGTTGGCTGTAAAACAAAACAAACAAACAAAAAAAAGGTATAAAACTCTATTTCCAAATAAATTGTGAAAATTTGTTAAATGTAACAAAAGCTAGTTTTTGAATCAATACTATCATAGTTTAATATAAGAGTTAAACGATAGACGACGTAGCTACATTTATCAATCACCACATTTGATTTTAAAACTAACGTTTTTCAGGAAACCACCTCGACAGACATCGGTGTCGTTTTTCCTTATTTTTTTATTGGGTTCGTTTTCTACACAATTCAGACAACCTGTCTGACTTTGTGTTTTAAACTGATAATAAAAAGTAAACGGATGACAGGTCTGTGTTGCAGAGAGGATGGCTCAGGGCTGAAAATTATTTTCAAAAGCTGAAACGTCTGATTTTTAGGAATGTGATATCTGCTGAATCATTCAGAATCAAGCCGTCCAGCATTACTCATTTCTTGACTGGTTTCTGACTCACAAATATAGTTAGAAATTAGTCTTTCCATCCTTTTTTTAATGAATTCATTTTTGGCAGAATATTTAAAGTTTAACTATAGTTTGATGGCTGCTGGTCGTTGGTAGCCCATCTACTGTTCAGAGTGGTTTTCTTTGGAGATATTTAAGTGATTTAAATATGAATTCACAATAAGAATGCACCCATAGAGTTTATGTAGTTCATTTACTTATTTATGGCATCTATAGATATTTAGACACTGGGATCTGACTGGAAGGCAGAAATCTGCATATGACTTATTATTATTGACTTTTCAATGAATTACTCTCCCTAATGTTGCATAAGTTTCATAGGGAGTTTATCTGTATCTGACAAAAATCCAAGAATATTCTTTCATCTTTCATACTTACATTGTCATCCTTACATACTTTTGAGAGGCTAAACTGGGCTTAGCAAGGGTCGGTGTCTGATTTATTAATGTTACAGTGAGTATAGCTATAAGCCTGATTTAATTTCCCATCATGCATCTCCGACGGCTTTAAGTCAGTTTAATGAGGTGCCAGAGAAACCGGAGCAAATCAGAAAGAAAGGGAGCAACGAAGGACATGATCTTGTTTTTCAAACCTGAAAAACACTACAGCAAATTCTAGACTGTTCCAGGAACCTTTCATGACTGTTTTTTATTCTTGTCGTTGTTGGTAAAAAATATCTGCAGGTTTCCCCATCTACTCATTGCAGATGAATGCCTGTGCAAACGCTTGGCCTCATCGGATTGGCTACTGCTCAGCTGATTCTTTGAAAAAACACTGCAAACTTATCAACAGTGTATCTGATGTGAATCTCTGCTTAAATGGCTGCTGGGAATGGAAGGTATGATCAACAGACGTTCGCTTCAGCGCGGCAACAGTAGGACTGAGTCAGCTCACAGAACGTTTATATGCTATGTAAACAGATCAGGAAGCCGGTGGGGGAAAAAACCCGGTCACACTGGTTTTCCTCCCGTCATCACTTCTGACCAGTGCTTAAAAGTTGAATATCCATCTTCTTGATCCAAGATGCACTGATAGAGAAGCGGCACCTTCAGTTGTCTTAGTGTGATTTAGCAGCGCAAAGGCACACGGACACTTGTATCTGAACAAACGTGTGTCACCGTCGTGTGACTGTGGGAGCTGAGACGTCGATTTATTCAGATAGCACAGCCGACACAGTCCCAGGGCGAGAGCTTGTTGGGTGAAAACATACATTCATGGTGAGCTGGTTGTACCAGTCTGCCCTGTCGATCGCATTCCTGCCCAGCACAACAGGATCGCAGCGAAAACACGGCGTTCACAAACAAAGGCGATACGTCAGGTGCACACCGGATTCATTTAATGCGGCGGCTTCTCACTTCTAATAAGATGAAGCAGAATAAAGTAAGGTGAAAATTTAAATCGGGGGAATGTGCTGAATGCTCTCCAGTCTTTCCTGGAATTTTCAAAATTGTTCCGGATACATTTTGCTTGTGTGTCAGCAGTCTGCCTGCATAAACGCAAAAATAGAGTAGAATGCCGTCATACCAAAGGTATTAATAGGAATTAGCATAAAAGTCAGGTTAACCACAAAGATCACATGATTAGAAAAGCCTCAGGGCTAAACAGGAGCTCACAGTGTCAATAAGGGAAACCTCAAACTTTAGTCTGTGAACAAAAAAAAAAAACTTTTCCACCTACTCAGACAGTTAAACATATGTTTGCAGCATACTTCCTGTTTGGCTCTCTGCTAATTGTTTGAAGGATTTAGTCTTGACTCACTTCCTATCCCCCCCCCACCACACACACACACACACACACACACACAGCAGCACAACATCCACCGTTTCCTCTACAGGAAAAACGGGAAAGGGAAAACGAGGCGCGTGGAAGCGTTGCCACTGCGAGTTCTCAGCTTGCAGTCTCGGTTGCGAGGCTGCAAAGGACAGCTGCATCAGCCATTAAAGACAAAGAAAGGCCACTGTTCCCTCACTCTGAGCAGCAGTTCATAGGAAGATCCTTGTGATCAGCGAGAAGACAGAAGGGTTAATTCACACACTGCGATGCGCTTTTAAGTGACTGCATGTCATGCCGTCACATTTTGTGATTTTCTCTCGTGAAAGTGGCCTACGAGAGCGTTGTGCTGCGTCCGGGTTATTACACAACGCTTTCTCACACTGTAGCTCCCAACGAGGACAAACGAGACAAAATGTGGACTGTCCACATTCTGCAGAGCAGCGTCCTGAGTTCCTGGCTTGTTCGGTTGTTGACTGTTTCAGTCTGTTAACTCCAACGGTTGCGCCTGATAAACAAGGATACTATTTAAAATCCATGAGTAATTTCCCCTCTGCTGAGATTTTTTTTTTTTTTTTTTTTTTCCTCTCCCTGTATTTTCATCAAGCATCTGCTTCCTGCTTGCTTCTACACAAAACTGTGCATTTTGGGATGTGTTGTTAAATGACCCGTCACAAAACAACCTGGAAATAAAACGCACAGTGCCTTGCAAAGATTTTTATATCCCTTTGAAATTTTCACAATTTTTCATGTAGCAACCACGAAATCCTGATGTACCTCATTAAGATTTTTTTTTTGTCTAATAGACAAAAATAAACATAGGATTCAGGGATGAAACAGAAAAAAAAAAATGAATTTCAAAACTTTTATGAGTAAAAATCTAAAAAGTGTTTCATCGTCTGATACGTTGTTAAAAACAGTAAAATCCAGTTTACCAGCTGCTTATGGTTGTTCACAGGGAGTAATTTAATCTCAGCATAAATCCAGTTGACCTCTGATGTTTCTTAAAGACCATCAGTGAACAAACAGTATCATGATGACCAAGGAACACAGCAGATAGCTCAATGACAACGTTAGGAGATGAAATCTCTGGCAGTACTTATAAACTTAACTAATCTGACTTATTCGTGAAACAGCTCGACAGTTTGAGCTGGTTTACGAATAAGGACGGGGAAAAAAAGTTCAGTCTCTAGTTTTGCCGAATGTACCCCAAAAGACTTAAAAACACAGTAAAGAGAATCCTAATACTTGAAAACAAACAATTTATATTTTTGTAGTGGGGAATTTTAAAAACCACTCAGTCCTTTCTTTGCCCTTCAACAATGCTGCATCACTTTGTGCTGGTCTATCACATAAAATCTGTACAAAACGCTTGAAGGTTTGCAGCTGCAACAAGAGAAAAGGTTTCCAGGGGTGCGAGTACTTCTGCAGCACACTGAATACTTATGAATGGCATTTATGTCAGACCTGCGCTGGCCTTCCTCTAGACATTTTTATTTGTCGTGTAACACTCACCGCGGCGTGTTTACAGCTTTTCAGAGTGGGAACATCTGTGAGTGAAATGCTAACATTAGTTTATTCATCATTAATCAGGGGGAACTTGTTTATGGCCCCGAAGTATTCGCCGTGCTTTCTGTTTCAGCTCCGAGTGTGTTTGCAAACAGCTGCTTCAAGAGTGGAGAACACGAGCTAAAGCGGCAACAGCACAACCAGCGGCTTAGGGAGCATTTCACAAGCGACGCACACACGTCTCCGCAACCCCCTTCTCGAGGTCTGCGAGTCTATCAGGCGTTTTGCAGGAGACTGCGCAAACATCTTAAGTGAAGGGATTTCGAATGACGATCTCAGGTGGTTTGAGTGACAATCTGCACCACCGCGCAGCCTCTTCCTTTAAAGAGACGGGACGTATCAAAGTACAGCAGTGTTCGGTACAGCAGCAGCCCATGCCGTATCATCGCTGATTTCGGTAGATTCAGATTGATAAATTGCAAATAATTCACTAGCAGGTGTAATAAAGTCACAGAAAAACCTACAGACTTAAAATCCACACTGGGCGAGATGCTGATTTTGTGCGACTAAAATCAACAATTGAAAGGGGATGTGTTAAAGAACATAAGTGTGGTGAAGTCATTCATTCTGTGAACAAAGAGGTGTCAAACAAGGAGGCCGACACGAGCGGACAAAGACAGGAAGAGTTCAATAAGCTTTTGATGGGGCATTCTTCTACAAGCACCTGAGCATCGTACCAGGACCACAAAGTTGATCGAAAAGATGGAAACATGCAAAGAAGTGCTAAAAATGACAGGCTGCTCAGCTGACATGATCTCAGAGGCTTTAAAAACGGAAAACACAACAATGTGGAAGGAAACAGAGAAGTGCTATTTGAACAGATCAAAGGCTGAAAGGCTTCTGAGTTATCGCCCGTATGCATGTACTGCAACAAACAGAAGATGATAATCGAAATCCGAGGCAAAGGAAAATCCAAAACACTTGGTGCAACATTTTAAAGAACTTAAAGCAATGCCACTCATTACACTGGAAAATCCATGTACATTGCTAAGCTCAGGGTCCCAAGTGTCTTGGTACAGACATGCCTCTAATACTGAGTGTCAAAACTGTGATCAGATGTTGGCGAACAGTTTGAAAACATCACACTAAAAAAAAAAAAAAAAAATGAAGTTATGCTGCCTTATACTGAATAGGAAATAGCTTTGAAATGGGTGTTCCGACAAAACAATGAACACAAACACACCAGTGAGAGAGCAGCATTCTGGTTCCAGACCAACAAGATTAACACGATGGAGAGCTCAGCCATAAATCCTCTGACCTTAATGCAATAAGAAAAGAAAACCTATAGGGTGACATGAAAAAAACAAATGTTGTTTCTGACGACAACCGGCGCAAAACAGGGGAATAAAGTCCAATCGTACTGAGCTGGAACAGATGCTCACCAGAGCCAGAATTTGGTCAACTACATGAAAACAAGATATGTGAAACAATTATCGCAAAAAAAAAAAAGAAAAAGAAAAAGAAAATAAAAAGAAGATCACTGGGTCAGGGATTCTAGCATTTACAGTTTATAACAGTGAATGTCTGAGTTTGTACAGAAAACGTTTTGATTTGCAGCAGAGCATGCGGCGTATACATGCGGTTTTGAGTGTGTGTGTGGGGGGGGGGGGTAAAAAGTTATTAGAAAGGATTCTGAGCTTATTTTCAACACGAACATTTCAGTGCCTGGTCGGCGTGGTTACCGTTTCTTGGTTTTGTCTCCTTGGACTGGGCAGCGCCTCCCTCCCTCTCCAGCTTCTCCTCGTGCTCTTTCCAGCGTCGGACCTGCTCCTGGCGCATCTTCAAGAAGAGCGTCTTTTTCTGCTCCTCGTTCAGAGCTTCCAGAACGTCGGGGTCGATGTACATGTCCTTTAAAATTTGCTGCAGCATTTTGGCGGCGGGGTATATTTTTCTTATTTTTTTTAATCTAATGTAACTGGGAGAAGGGTCTCATGGGCCGACTGCTGGAGGTGATAGTTTATACTCTCATCCTGTTAGATTTTCTTGTCGTCTTTAGCGTAGCAACAACCCACACAAAGTTTTCTCTATGAATCACAACGCATGCATATCTTCTCACAATGTCACACACACACACACTTGAAACCCTGTTTCCTTTCTATTTTTTTGTGCTCCCTGCCCTGCTAAGACATCAGATTTTTGGAGGCCATCTTTGGGGAAGAATCTATGGAGAAAAGAAAACAAAACAGACATCATTTAGGAGATCATGTTATTCTCTTGATTCGATATGCAATGCTACATGTATTTCTTGAACCACTACTTCGTCTTGCAAACTTTCTCCTTTTTTTTTTTGGAATCATTTGGTCTAAAAATCTACACCAGCTCTTATCTTGTTCTTCTTCCTTTCAAGAACACGGAAGATCCCAAAGCCTGTTTCTGCTCCGACAGAGAGGCTGATGTCGAGAATGGGAGGAGATTCCAGAGGAACGGGACCGATTCTGTCATCAGCTGCCGACCTCACTCCTTCCCCCTCCCCGACACGCACCCCCTCCACTAAACCGTGTTCTTGTTCCCCCCACAAGCTAAGCACGATAGCAGCTCCATTTTAGCATGTTCGGAGTCAGCTGTTGGACATAAAGAAGTTGGCCATAGCTTTGGAGCATGTGGGCCAGTCTTTCCAGCAGTGGGAGTGAAACTGGCTCCTCCGCTCTTTGCGATAAGTTAAACAAAGGCTTCCACTGGCTGCAACAACACTTGGAGGGAAAGAAAGGTTTTGCTCAAACTGACACATTAGTGGGATACAGACTGCTGTCTGCTACACACTGCAGAGGAGGAGGGGTGTGGGGGGGGATTTAGAGGGGAAACCCAGGAGGGGGGGGGGGGGGCCGGGAATTGGGGGGGGGGAAGGGGGGGATAGAAAAACCGGAGGGAAAAA
>NW_015112646.1:192418-204331 GCF_001443285.1 Poecilia latipinna | reverse complement strand
GGGGGGGGGGGGGGTGGGGGGGGGTTTGGGAGGGAAAACCCGGGGGGGGGGGGGGGGAGACAGGAAATGTGAGGGAGGAAAGTGAGTGATAGAACAACAGAAGGTAAAAAGGGTAGAATTTGTTCAAGTACTCACAGTGGGATGTAGAGAGCCGCCGCTCCACAGCACAGTGTGCTAACTGAGCTGAGAGTCAGAGAGCCTGTGGGTCCTCCTCGTCTTTGTGTGTGTGACTGGCTGATGACATCACAGCATTCCACGGTTCTCCCTCCCGCCCGCCCTCTCCACAGGCTCGCTCGCTTGCTCTCTCTCTCTCACACACACACACACACACACAGATAGATACACATATATCTCAAATAACTGGAAGACTGCAATCCAGGAAACTGATCTCACACTTTAGGAATATTAAAAAGAGGAGATGAGAAGAAAACCTCTTCATTTAAAGATTGCAGCTCACATCTGGAATTCAGCCTGATCATAACTAAAGTAGAGCTGCTAAAACTGACCGAAAGGATAAATACATACGACACCCTGCAGAATTATTGGCACCTTATTGGACTCTATCAGGCTTTTGAAAAGTGACACAATAAAACGGTATTTCTTTGTTTTAAGGCTTTCTGCACATCATCTGGGGTGATAACATAACATTTTTAAAGTTACACATACATCCTCAAACTAAAAGCATGATGAGATGTTACGTCTTAGCAGTAAAAACTGAATAAGATCTTTTTGCAAATCTTAACCTGGGAACATAAATAAACAAATCAACAAAATACAGCAAGGTTCCAGAAAAAACACATATTTTCTTGATAAGAAAAGAAGAGATAAAAATAAACAAAAACATGCTACTAAAAAAATAAATAAAATAAAACTGGCAAAAAAAAGAAACATTTTAATCCATTTCATTTCTTTTAAGTACCTTGTTAAAAATTGGTTTTACTTTTATTTTCGGAAAATGTCACTACTGCTGTGAAATGTAGCTAAATTGGGTCAAGTTTTGGCATTTCAAAAAGATTTGTAAATACAATGTAACCATTGCAGGCGAAATACTGTAACTTTGCACCATACTCTAGAACAAACATTAATCATACATATCTGATGAAACACGAATGAATAATATTTCCCTTTGCTCCATAACGTCTCCCAACAAATCGATCTTCTAAAAGGTTCCGACTATTGGCTGAAATGTCGAGTTAGAACTTTCGCTTAGTCAGTCATTCATAGGTAAAGGTCGCCATCTAGCGGCCGTAAAGAAGATGTCCCTGCAATGAATTACGTCACTGGCAAAGCCTGGCCCCGACAACAGCGGAAAATTAAAGTTCATTTACAAAAAATGGCAGCGACATTATAAACTTCGCTCCTCGCACACATACTACCACCTCATGGCTGCATAAATGTTGACCATGTCACCACAAATAAATATGGAAGCAGGTACCTGCATCAAAGCAAAAAGCATCCAATTTGAACTGAGAAGGTGTAGCAGGACCATGAGTTGACAGAGGTAATTTTCAACTGAAATAAAATATAAATTTGACCTCCTATCACGACCTACTGTCGATATGTCCTTTCTGTTTCAAACTAAAACCTGCTAAGAGTTCAACCCAGAGCCTACATAACGAGTCGTGTTGGGATAAACATTAGTTAGCGTCTTTGCTGAAAAGAGTCTTGATTTAGCATGCCTTCCTCGTGTTCATTCCAATACTAAGTTTAAACAGTTTAAACAATTTCATGATAGAGATTCTACAGAAAGGTCCGCGAATATGCATGAAACACTCACCGTGGTCGCTTTGGCCGGGTAGTACAGGTGTACTTTAGGTTTCTGTGTTTTTTCAGAATGCATTGTGAAGAGCCAAATGCAATTGGAAGCAGAAATCAATTAAATGATTTTCTGAAACAAACTTGCGTGTGCCGTGAGTCATCATCACCTTGTTATTGTATTTTGACCCTAAAACCAATCATTTCTATACTATATCATTTCTGTCAAGAGTATTTCTGAGACCCATGTCTCTAAAAATGTCACCGTCATCAAACCATACTGCATTGAGTCCTGTTCCTGATTTCCGCCATCTAGCGGCTAACACAAGTAATACAGGTGATAAGTACAAGTTTTATTCAACAGTTCAAAAGCTGGGTGTCCCTTCTAATGGAGCTTAAAATCCTTTAAAAATATAAAAGGTTCATTGATTTTTTTTTTAGAGTCTGGTGGTAAAACATGTGTTCAACAAAAGTCATAATTTAGATACGGGCAGAATGCTGCTGAAACATTTTAATATCAGACAAAGATAACCTGAGTAAATAATAAATAAATAAATATAAAACTATTATATCTGGTTTTGAAAGAATATTTGATGTGTTAAAGAACAAAAGTTATCCAAATCAACCTTAAGCAAAAAAAAAGAAAAGTAATTGCTAACACATGTCAAATAAATTAACTGATTCAGAATTTTTTTTAAAAAAATTGACATCACGTATGCTAATTACATCCTCAATCCTCATCAGTTCTAAGCAACCAAAAATGCATAAAGTACCATTTAATTTTTGCCATAAAACATCTTCATGATCCCCAAGACTTTTGGGAAAATGTTCCATGAAGTCCAGAGAGAAAAAAAAAATTTTTTTTGCAAGGTATATCTTCCATATAAGAATTTCCAAGGATTTAGTAAAATAACAAAAACTCTACCAACAGTCAGTCTGGACTTAAATCCAATTAGGATGCAGTAGCACATCCTTAAACAGGACGTTCTTTCTCAAATGCCATGGTATGTTGCTTAATTAAAATAATTCAAAAGAAAATGTTGTTTTTTTTTACTCTTGAAAGTCTGGACATTGTTTCAGCAATATAATCGTGTAAAGACATAAATAACTTGTCAAAAACAATTGAGCTAGAGATTTAAAAAAAAAACAAAAAAAAAACGTGTGTTTTGCATCAAGAATTAAAAGGCAAAACCGAAATGTGATTGAATGCAGAGGGCCACAAATCCCACAAGTCACGAGTCGTGACTGACAAATCCCAGTCAGTCCAGATGATTAGAGAACAAAGTAATGCTTTATTTTACAGCCTGGCATTTCTTACATATACAGTACTTTGAAATTTTCCAAGAAGACATAAGTCATTAAATAGTTGAAAGGTTTGCATGTTGGAGGCTGTAAAATTAAACTTTAGTAATTAGTATCATTGCAAACGCAGATTCAGACATTGTAGACAACACTACATCAAAAATAAACTTTTTCTTGCTCCTCGAACCTCCTGCACAGGAAACAAACATGGAGGGGGAAAAAAAAGACATACATCTTTTTTTAATGTAGTTTCCCCCTGAGTGGGAGAAATAAATTTATTCATTCTTTTAAATTTGTCAAATGTACATAAATTATACTTAATGCATCAAATGAGCAAATTATATATATATATATATATATCATCTGAACAAAAAAAAAGAGGCAACATAAGAGAGAAAACGACATTCTTTGATGAGATCATTGTTAAACAAGTATTGGTCAGGCGTTTCATTAACCTGGGAAAAGCAAAGTGCTACACACAACAACCACTGAAGACAGTTCACCATACATCTTAATGAGGATTAGACTGAAGCACCTTTTCTTAGCTTAAAGCTAAAAATGGAGATTTCTTCTTCTTCTTTTTTCCATAAAAAAACAAACAAAGAAAACAAAAACAAAAACAAGAACAACCTCCATTTGGATGTTTAAAGTCTATCTTCAACAACCCACGACCCTTTTCTTAGAGGGGCACGCTTGCAGTGACAATGTTCTGTTTCAAGTTAAAGTACATATGTGAACTGCTTGACCCAACAGGCTGCTAAAACCCTTGGTTTCCGCTTTTTTTCTTTTCTCTCTCTCCAGGGTGAAACTTTGAGTGCAAATAAAGGCGTACGACTCCTTCATGAGAAAAACACATGGAATTCAGTCACATGCTTTTCAAATTATAATCATATATTTAATTGATATACATATATTGCCACCATTGGCACATATGATATTGCACACAGTGATGAAATGTTGCACAGGAAAACAAAAAAATAAAATAGATATATCTCTTTCTTTTTTGTGTAAAAAAAAAAAAAAAAAAGTCCAAAAATCACAAATAAAGTGGAATAATGCTGAAAAGGTAGAGTTACATTTAAATTAGAGGAAAAACAAAAAATTATGTTCGCTACTCCCCGTTTACTGTCACATATAACCACCACTTAACCATTTTAGCTGGAAAATTAGCAATTTAAGTGGGGTGGGGGCTTACCGCCGAGGTCTTATTTCACACAATTAGCCCCCGCTCAGCGAGACACAAGCCTGCTCCTCTGCATCGTCTTGCATCAAGGTGACCACCCCCTTCCATGTTTACATGTAGGCCGATGCGTGGATGGCTACAAAGGGGATGGCAATGGAGTTATATAGGGAAGAAAGGAAGGTAGCAGAGAGTTAAGAATTCTGCTCCCAGGATTTGTAGCAAACCCTTTTAGCACCACGAGTCGTGCGCTAGCACACAAGGGGGCCGAGACAAAACTGGAAGAAGAAGAAGAAGGAAAAGAAGCATGAAAAAGAAAAGCTAAAACTGCAATCCAAAGCACCAGGCCAGCGTGTAAGCATGCGGAGTGTGTAAGGCACCAGGTTGTTTTACATGCTGAAAGTGGACGCTCCCCCGTACAGGTGTGGTTTAGGCTTTAATCCGGATGCTCCCGAAAAAAAAAAAAAAAAGGTGGTCAAGGAAAAGGACAGTCTAGTTTTGCTGGTTTCCAGTCAATTGGAAGGCGGGAGCAGTCGTTTGATTCAATGATGAGGTAAATCTGAAATAATCTGATTGTTGCCAGTTTCTCTGGAGTTTACTGACAAAAAGAGTTTATAAAACTGCTATCGAACATCTATGAGATGCGACTGAACTGGTTCCAGAACCAGTCTTTTTAACAAGTGGCAGCCCGAATATTTACAAATAGACCAGACTGCCTCCAATCCCAAATCTGACGTAAAGCTGCAAGCGTGCGTCCAAAGTAACCCCTCAGGCCTTAAACGTGTAGGGCTAAAGTTGGAGAACCACCAACAGGTGACTAAACCCCCTCCTCATCATCATCTTCCTCCTCCTCAGCTGAGCCAGGTGCTACCCTTAGGGGTGGTTGGGGGGGGGGAGGCTCCTTCTAAACCAACGGTGATATTCTGATTACCATTTCTGCTTTAACTACGCCGAAGCCTTTTGGATAAAGTACTCAAACTTGAGATTCGTATCAATGAAACGGTTCATATAGTGCAGATTAACATGCAGCAATAGCACTCAATGGCACCATGTAGACTCTTACGACTGAAAAGATGTTTCAGATAGAGATGCACCGATCATTTACCCAGACCTCTCCTCACCAAAAGCTAACGGCACACGTTGCAATCTGGAGTCTGTTAAACATCCGCATGTCGGCGTTCACAGAAAATCACAAAACGGTACTGGCCGAAATAAAAAGTGATCAGTGCATCTCTAAAAACTAAACATGTCGACAAAAAGTAACTTCTAGGGTCGAGATGCACCAAACAATCGATCGGAATCAGACGACTGAGCCGTGATCGACACTGATCGGTTATATGCAGGTCAAATAATGTGGGGGCGGGGGGAGCTTTTCCATTCTCTAAATGCTTAAAAAAAAAACAACACATCAACAAATAGCATGTACTTTTAAATTCTTTTTAACACTTTAAAAAGTACATCTAAAAGACATCAGAAAAAATATAATGCCTTTAATTTCTAACAGACTGTGATAAACACAAAAGAATTGGCTGGTTGGATTTTAAAGAAAACCATCAATCGCGATCAGTGCATCTCCATTTCCACTCATTTCAATGCGTCTCTGCATTTAACTGGGCCAATTAGCACAGCTCATGTGCAAGTCTCGTTAAATAATTTGCAAATAGGGCAAATTGCTACATGTTGTCACCGCATTTCCTCTATCAAATACACGTAACGTACCTTTTATAATTACCACATTGCATCAACGAGACAGAAAGATAGTCTATAATATATCCATCTGCATGGCAACAATTTCAACTCAAACAAAAAAAAAAAAATTACAATATCTATATTTCTTTGAATGCCTCTAGCAACGGCCATGTCAACTGTTGACCAGTTCAATATAAATCGATTTATCTGAAATGCATATTGCACAACAAGGATAGCACTTATTTCATTTCATGAAGATGCCTATATATTCCTCTTTTTTTATATACTGCATGACATCTAACCAGTTTCCATAGCAGGCCTAGCCCTCATATATGATTTATGTGTAAACACATCTCTACTCACAGGTAAAGGTAAATAGGATGGCAAGTACATGTGACAATCTTTTACAAAGATTTGGAATTTTGTTTTGTTTTTCTTTTTTGAAAAATTAAAATATCTGATTTGTGCTGAAGTCATTAGCTCACATGTAAAGGACCCCCACCCCCCTCATATTTCCGTTTGAACATTGCAAACACTTTTTTTCTCTCCTTTTTTTTTAACAATAGCTTTAACTGGTACAAAAGTTCTCTGTTAATAAGGGAAATAAACACTCCGTTCAATATTGTTTGTCAAGTAGGAATCAATGTTCAAATATAATGTTATTACTTTGTTTAGCAGCCTGTTACTGTATTAATGGTGATAAGTGGGGTAACATCCAGCGATGAGTGACAACATGTCATAACTGTCAGGTTGTGGTTTCTTATACTGAGAGTGATGCTCCCTTGGAGTTAAACCTTTACAGTTAAAATATTTAGATTCTTTCTTTATACAGTAGAGTTTTTACTTTAATTCTCTTGTTATTTTTCATTACTCTTGCACGTTTTCTCTATTATCAATCCTCGTCCCCATCGTCCGCCTGCATCTCCTCTTGTTGCTGCAGCTCGCATGCCCTTTTCTCCCGCTGCTTCTCCTGGATCTTCTTCATCTCCTCGGCGTATTTACAGAAAGTATTCCCGAATTTGGACCACACTTTGTAGGGCACCGTGATAGAGTTGCGGTAGGTGGGCTTCACCTCGCTCACCCTCATAAACACGCCGTACTTATTGGAGCCGACGTCGAAGAAAAACCGCTTGTTGTCCACAGTCAACGACGATCCCTCCGGCAGCTCCGCGGGCTCATCCTCTACGCCGTAATCGTCAATAAGTTTAGCCAGAGCGTCGCGAAACTCAATAAGTCCCTGTGCGGGCAGAGCGATCGTCTGGCCTTGCGTCGATCCCAACCCGGGCCCCCGGTTAACGGTCTGTCTGATCCGCAGAAACCGTCCTCTCTGGTTCTCTTTCAGATCCATATAGTATTTCCGATTCTCCCGGACCAGGAACTCACTTTTCAGCGCCCGCCTGGGTTCGTCCTGTACCATCCCAGGGTTGCTTGGTCCCAGCTGGGCGTAGTGCTCGATGAAGTCCCCCAAGTAGTCTCGGAACTCGACCGCCACGGACATGGAGAGAGTGAGGCGGCTCTTGTTTCCGCCGGCCCCGACTTCGGCTATCTTCAAGAAGCGGCCCTTCGCGTTCTGTTTAACGTCCAAATAGAAGCGCTTGTTCTGGATGTCGACCCGCTTTGACGCCAGCTCCTGCGTCTCATGCTGTAGCCCGGAAGCCGAGCCCGCCCCTCCTGCCGCTAGGTGCATGGAGCCGAAGCCTGGGCCCGTGGCCGCTCCTCCCTGCTCACTTCCACTGTCTCTGTCCGCCATGATGCTGCCTGCCTGCCTCGCCTGCCTTCTCCCTCCGTCTGCTGCAAAGCCACGGCCAGCTGAGCCCGTGCTCGGAGCTCTCGCGAGATCTACACAGAGGTATAAAACAGCGAGGAAAGGGAAAGGGAGGGTGCGTTAATGCAGATCGAATGCTGCTGCTGAGTTCTCCATCTCCCGGTGTTTTCCTAATGTCAGGAGCTATCTTTTCGCTTCAAGAGAAACGAAACTTACGAATTCCACAGATTAATATCAGTTTCGATTCTTCAGGAACTTGACGAAAGAACAGGTACTTTTTCTTTGTGGGAAGACCCCACTTTCTTTTTCTAATGCTGATTACCTGAAAAGCATTTGATGCCACGAAACTATATATATATATATATATATATATATATATATATATATATATATACACACCCTGTGGGCACATTAAGGCAAAAATAAATAAATAAAAAAATTAAAAATTAAATCGTCAGTCTAATCATGTCTGTTTTCCGGCGGCAGAGATGTGGCGTTCTGTGTTTGCAAAACAGATTAGCCCCACCTCTCTTGTCCAGTAAAGAGTCAGCAGGATGACTTATTATGAAATTATAAATATTCTCCATTTATAATTAGGGAATCTTCAGACACTTCCATAATGATCTTGGCATGGCTATAGTGAGTCATTAAGTCACTTTCTCTAAAAACAAGTCAAAGCAAGAAATTAGCAGAATCCGACAGTCTGATTCGGTACGTTCATTCAGGTGCCCCTCCATTTTAAACTGAACAGTTATGGTACGCTTGTAACCTCAACCCGCGCTTTAGGAAATAAAAAACCTTATTTATTTTAATATTTACTTTAAAGCCAACAGAGCCTGCCGCCGTATTGATATTGGCTGTTGCCACGTTGCTTGGGCCCTTTAATCAGCACAGAGGCCTCTCTCCTCCCCGCTGTTTGGCCGCACATCGTTTACGAGCCGTTCTCTATACATGCGGGCTTTCCAGACTCACGAATCAGGTGACAGATCTTTCTTTGTAAATGTCTGCTGAGTGACACCACACGCCCTGCTGTGCAGTTGAACCACGACCAGTAGCATTTGTCACAGTTAAGTCACATTTTGGCAAAAGGCGCGGTCAACTTTGAATGAAGGTATTCATATTCAAAAACTGTTACCAGCGTGATAAGTAATTTGTATATTTGTTGTCTAAACTAGCTAACTGGGCGACGTATCTCCTTCATAGCACACACAAAAAAGAAAACTAAAAATAAATAAATAAATAATCTGCAGCCTATAGACGCTGTTCTACCCCCCTTTGTCGACGGACGCGTAGTAACTGGAGCACTTTTTTTTTCTGCACACTGTCGCACCCAACTATTCAACTAGAACTAATACAACTTTTATAACAAAATGAAACAACAACAAATAACTAAAAATGTTATATATATATATATATATATATATATATATATATATATATATATATATATATATATATATATATATATATATATATATATATATATATATATATATAGGGGAAAGTCGTCTTTTTCTGCCAGTCTAATAAAAGCATCTACCGTAAATAAAAATATTAGGTTGAAAAATATACATAGCTGTTTCTGGTCCACTACATGATTAACCGTTGGTTAATTTTTATTTGAAATATTTTAAATGTGTTTTAAATGCACTTTTAAGCAGATGTTTTTGCCGTGCTTCAATTCATGTTCAAATAAAATTCATTTCTGAGAATAAAACAAAGGATAACAATAGTAGATCACATCGCCAACAGGCCGATTCACTGAGTTGAATAAAATGTATATGAAGTGTGTGAGCACCGACACAGGAGATTAAAATTATTTAATAAATAAATAAATAAATAAACGTGATTATTTTTTGGCCCAAACATTGACTATGTGGTCACCGTCTCCTCTTTTTTTCTCCTTTTCACATTTATCTGTTAATATAAGTTACTTTCAATAATTATAGCAATCAAAAATTTTACGTACATCGAAGGCCATGTCATAAAAGAGTAATTCAGTATTTTCTATTGAAAGGAAATATTTATGTACACTTTCCCTAACTACTTTGAAGGTCCCTAACATTCAAACAATACTGCTAATTGCTTAGATATGAAACGTTTTTCACAGTTTTATATCCAAAATTGGTTTTAAAAATTTTTTAATGAGGAATAAAATATTAAGCAAAAGATTTAAAAAATTACAAAATTACAAAAAAACACAAAATAAATATTTTTAAGAGCAAATAATTATTTTTGCTACTCAGAGCAATAAAAATTTTGATATTGTAAAATGCACTTTTAAGTGATGGCTCATTCATATATATATGTTTTATCAATGGAAGTCTATGCAAGTAAGTAAAATAAATTAATAACTCGATGTCTGAATTAAAATTTTAAGATGCGCTGCGTCTGTATGTTGAAGGCCTATAGAGAGATTTGATCAGTTTTCTTTTGTTAAGTTTCCTTATTTAACCTTTATTTAACCTTTTCATACCTGCATCTTTCTAAATCCCATTCTAAAATATTACGTGGCGTATTAATATTTTAGAGTGCGAAAACGCTCGTTTTATACTGGATGTTGTCCAAGAATGATCCGTGAAGCAGGTATAAAATGAAACATTATACTTTCCGTGTTAAAATTGTTAATTATGACAAGGCATCAGATATTTATTTATTTATTTATTTATTTTAGTTTTAAAAAAAATACGTGTATTGTTTTTAAACGTTTACATAACCTACAATAAGCGGGATTTTTTTTTTACATTTATTATTTAATTTATTTATTTATAGAAGACAACTGTGACATACATTATTCTAATTGTTGTGTAATTAACGTTTCTCAAGCGTATAACTTCGGTTTTATGAACGCCGCGACGTTTTGCCCACTGCACATAAACTGGGCAAGGAAACAACCAAACTTCAGCAGAGTTTTGGATCCAAAAACCTGGTCAACATATTTGTTTCACAGATCCTGCATTTTATTCCCCCTCCCTTCTTCCTTGCTTTCTTTCCTTGCTGGCTGATTCATTTACTGCTCCAGTATACGAACAACCAACCTATCAACTTATTTACATGCTGTCAGTGGCTCACCTAATATTTATGGAGGTATTTTTTTTTTTTTTAATGGTGGACAAAAAGTATTTCCATTCGGATCCAAAACGGGCTTCTGTCTCAGTAATAAGGTGCTGTCGCAGTTAGTGGAAGCCAGCCCCCGTAATCTGCTCACAAAGTTTTGCCCTACATCCATCCCAGCACTGAAATGCTGCGTGGCGACGCTCCAGACGACAGCTCCGTCGCTGCTCCCGATCAGCCATATGTTGAGATGTCATGCTTTGGAAACTCTGCAGAGCGCTGTCATATGCTTGGTCGCACGTCAGGGCACTTAGACAGGACGGCTACAATATCCCAAATCGCAACTATACGCACAGAATTTCGTTCCACAGACCGTGGCATTCCTGCTGTAACCTTACCTTTCTTTCCCCACCGCAGCTCCGTCTGCGGGGCTGAGGGCCTTTTACAACCTGGACAGCGCAACCCAAGCGGCGAGACGAGGCGGAGGACTCATGGACAGACGCTCGGACGGCCCCTTCTTTAGCAGCACACAACACTGCATCTGCCTGCTTCACAAGATGGACCAGAAACGGCGAGTCGTGGCACGCCGAACGACACACGCACAAGTTCGGCGCCGCACGTTGTGCCGCTGATGTCAACACGTAAAGTGGTGAACGACGCCTCACTTTGGTGGAGGAGATGAATTGCAGGCTTTGCTTGAAAATGGTAACAGGTAGGTAGGAAATATGCATAAAGGTGAGGGGTACTTGTAAATTGTAAATTTTTGAGCTTTTTAATGTTAATTTACGTCACCTTCTAGTGAGAATTATTCTACATTCTCCTGCATTTCCTGAGGATATTGTAATGCTTTAGTGTTCAGGCTACATGATACCCAAAACAAAATATAATTTTGGGTGTCCACAGTTAAGTCTGCCAGTTCCTACCACTCCACTTGTCTAAAAATTTGTACTAATCTAATTTATTGTGAAGCACATTTAGCAAGTTTGCCCAAGGTGCTGCACAATAATAAAATAGATTAAAAAAAAGTTTCAAAGTTTAGTAGCCAAAACAGAAAAGGTCAGATCTACTCTATATCTCCATTGACTCTTATTTTTTTTTTTGGGGGGGGGGGGGGGGGGGGGGCCATGAAAATCCACCGGTACAGCGTTTTGGGGGGCTTGGGGGGAGG
>NW_015112646.1:180899-189296 GCF_001443285.1 Poecilia latipinna | reverse complement strand
ACAAAAAAATCGCTTAATGTCCCACTTTCATGACTTTTGTTTTTGTGGTTCGGTCGGGGGGCAGTGAGGGAGCAACTAAAAGCAGCTGGTCAGCTGATCTAAGGGTCTGTGGAGGAAGATAAGTTTGGAATTGACCAGTTCATGTCAATAATTCAGACTATCATGAGAAAGTTAGCTTATTTTAGTAATTCATAAAAAATAATGAAACTCATCATTACATCCAGTTCACAAATGGTGATATTTCAAGTATTTATGTCATCTAAATTTGATAATTATGGCTCAAAATTAATGAAAAGTCAACACTGAGCCACAACTGAGATCATTATTGATCTCAATTTTGCTTTGAGATCAATAATGTATTTTTGAATTTGAATTTAATATCGATAAAATTGACTTTCCATGTAGAAATATCATGTTATTGGGATGTTATAGCCTAAACAAGATATGGAGCAGTGCTGTTTTGACAGTTGTCCAGCAGACGGTCATTAATGTTCACAAGAACAGGTCACAAAATATCATCACTAAAGCAGCTTGTTTTACCAAAGCTAAAACAAAACAGGTTGATGGAAAAGGCAACACAAAGAGAGGACTGAGAAGCAAAGCTCATTTAAGAGTGTGGGAGACATTCACAAAGCTTGAACTGTGGCTACATTTAGCAACTGCTTCCAAATACTTTTGGTATTTTTCTCTGTTAAGTTCCGGTTTATGGGCTCTGATTTAAAATTTTGCAATTTCAGCACCACGGAGAGCAGCTGAGCCTGAAGCCCAGAGGGCAGTCTCCAGAGACACGGAAGTTGAAGTAACAGTGATAAACTTTCATACAGGTTATTAAGGTAAATGACTTGATTTTGTATGCTTAAACCATAAGCAAACTAACTTGTTGCTAATGACCCCCAAACCAGCGAGGGCCTTTCAGATTTAGCTATAAATAATTTTAAATGATTTAAGTTTGACTTTGAAATTTGTTTTAATTTAGAAATAATGCCATTATACATCTACTAGTGTTACATGTCCTTAATTTGGTATCTATGTCCACAACAATAATTTATGGTGCACAATCCATCCTTCCTGCTGATTGAATCTGCCGCAAACTTTTTGGCATACTGTAACTGTTTGAAAATAAAAATCTCAATCAAAAACAGCCAATTTATAGCTGCTTGTAAGCAGAACCAACTAAACTCTGTTGGATCGGTAATAAAATACTATTTGCCACTCGAAGCCCAAACGAGTAAATTAGAGATGTAGTTACAACTCAGATATGAACTGATATCTGTCTACAAAAAGCAACTTCCTCTAAAGTCTTATAAAATATCCTCAGCATGGGAATTAGCCATAACAACATCATATCCCTCATATAGTCTTTAATTTGTGTGCTAATGAGCTTTAAGAGTTATGCTCCAAGTAAGTCTTGGCTACCTGTGGTCTGTGTCAAAGTATATCATATATTCATAATCAGATTTTGATACTGATTTAGAAATTGTTGAAATAGTTTTCATAAATCTTTAATTATCAAACATACATTACTTATCAGTGTGCAAAGCTCTGGAAGCCTGTCTTCAGTTCAATGAAGTGATCACATGTTTGGAAATGTGCAACAGCTGGAGCTGGGAGGCATTATCTTATAAAATTCTACTTAGTTTACAATCTTGTGTCTCCTTGAGCTTAAATTTAACTTGATAGAGTGTGGTAGAAAACAGTAATACATTTTTTTTCTCGATGGCCCAGCAACATGGCTCATGTTTTCGAATCTGCTTCTGATTGACTGATTGATTGATTTGAGCATCATGGCAAATCAATCAATCAAACAAAACTTAAACAGGGATTTTTTAGTTATGATACTTATATTTTTGTAAGTATTGCTCGCTTGCACTTTGGTTCAGTTTTTTATTAATTTCTTTCAAAATGTTGAATGTTTCTCCTCAACACCTTTGCACTCAGTTCCTTTTTTTCCAAGAGCATTTTTTCTTCACCTTCATATATTTGCTACATTTATCTAAACGATATAACAAATAATCCCCTTCAGGTTGGCTGGAAAAGCTGCAGAAGAGTTTAACAAGCCAGTGAAATACTGGGAAAATGTAATCTAATTACCTGTGGCCAAAGTTAAACTCTTTGGTTTTCATTGCACACATCATGTTTGCTGCTGGGAACATCATGGCGTGGGCTGGCCCACCACATATGGTGCTGGCAGACTTCATATAATCGAAGGAAGGATGATTGGAGAAATGAACAGGGGCATTTTTTATGAAGATTTGAAGATGAAACAAGGTGTGGATTTCTGAGCGGTAGTCCCAGACACGCAGCCAGTGAAACTCTTACTTGGTTTGACAGAAAGCAAAACTGTAAAAAGGACCAAGTCAATTTGAAAATGTATGTAAAGAACCGAGGATCAGAGAGAATAATTTGTGCTGAAGAATGAGTCAACATCACAGCAGAGCAATGCATACAAGTAGTTTCTCCATAAAAAAGACAACCTGACATTTTTAATGCCAGAAAATATTTTTACATAAAGCATATAATTAAATTTTATGTATGTGTCAATCCAGTTTTTTTTTTTTTTTTTAATCTTCACCTTCACTTGTTGAATAATTTATTTTGATTACCTTCTATGTTTGATTTCCTTGGTAGTGTATGATCAAATGGCCCCAAAAGCATGTAAAATATGGAAAAAAATTGAGGTGTTCAATAATTTATTTTATAGTTAAGTAGAAAAACTAACATTTCTTTGAAGGAAAACTATAGATCATTATAAAAGATGCAATACTCTGTACACATCAGTGAGCATATCTGAAAACTGCAGTATGTGTCTTTTCCTAAAAATTTGTTGCCTTTTTTTTTTTTTACATATTTGTTAAAATTACCACCATGTCATGACAGTATGATATGAGACAGATAATCTGTGAAAAAAATCATTCTCCTCTGCCTTCAGAAACAACCAGTCAGAGGCAGGAGGACGGTCTTAGTGCTGTCAATTACTCTTGTGTAACTGCTGCTCACACCCTCCCCATTGTTCTCTGCTTTCCTACAGCTAGTTCCCCACAACAGACTCTGCCACGAATGTCCAGGCTAGCTTGCATGGCCACCGATGATGGCGGATAAACAGTTTTCCTGGAACTTTAAGCTGTTTCTCTGCCTTTAGCATATTGAACTAAGACCCTCCTCCTGGCTGTGATTGGTTGTTTTTGACCGGGAGCAGCGCATTTCTGCTGATGGCAATAAGAGGAAGTGGAAGAGCTTGATCTCTTCACAGATCTGTCTCATGTTTTCAAAAATATGTAATAGACATATTGTTATAAAGGTTACATACTGCAGCTACGTTTGAAGCAACTTTTGATTCAATTTTGTTTATAATTCTTGCCATTCATTCTGTTGATACTTTTCCTTTCTTTTGAATCAGAGACACATCTAAACTGAACGGAAGACCCCTGCCTTAGTCTCTGAAGTGTCATGATGTGTGGTTGAGGAGAGCGGTGAGAGAGACGCCGGGAATCCCAGGTAGTCATGATAAGAGATAATTTAATGATAAACCAGGAGGGACAACAGAAAATCACTGGCAGCACAGGAACAGACACAGACGTGAGACACGACGAGGATCCGACACAAAGACAACAGGTGGGGTTAAATACACAGGGAAGGTAATCAGGGAACGGGATACAGCTGGGAGCAATCAACAGGGAAGATAGATTCACAGGGGAAACTGGACTAACAGAAAAACTACACAGAAAACACAGATCCTAACATGAAGCTTTTTTTTTTTTAATTACAATGCAAGACTGACTTTCAACTGAAAAATAGACTTTGAATCATTTAGCAGCACTGCAGTCCTATTTCCCCATCGCCCAGATCAGAAGCTTCTTACTTTAATTCTGGAACAGCTGTAGTCCATGTCCTGGACCGACTGTCCATGCCATGTAATTCCAGTAAGAATGACATTTACTTCACAATTCTGTCATGGTTACAGTATTATCTATTGCTCATGCATCTTTTCTATCACACTTTTACCTTCCACAAAACTTTCCACTAAGTAAGTGTACCATCTGGAAGCCAAGTACTGGAAGCTTATTCAGTCATGGACCTTTGTGACTCATCCTTCATGTGGACTGTATGCTTGACAACAGTAAATGTTTCAACCCTAACTTAAGATGGCTTACATTTCTGAGAAATTTGAGTTTTCCTTAGTTGTAGCTCTTAATCATAACATAATCAGAAATAAACATTTAAAATATAACACTTTGAATATAGTGCATCTAACTTTTCGACTACTCCAAATTTACAGAGAAGCTGCATAGTGACAGTAACGTAGCTGCGTCCTCCATGTGTGGATGCTCTTTTTTTTTTTTTTGAATGACCACTGTGGTCGGCAGATGTCGCTCTTTGTGAATACTGACTTCAGCGTCCTGTATCCGCAGTGTATTTGGCACACAAACTAAACCTTCATCTTCCTTCCCTGGGTTATTTTTTTTCCAATAACATTTATCAAACAAACCTTAAACAAAGGATTATATTTGATTTTGATTGGAGGTTTAAAGCGCTGCACAAAAGTGCAAACCTAAAACTGCGCTGAAAACATATAAAAAAAAGAAAGAGGAGAAACTTTAATGTATTTGTTGTTATTTCTAAAACTGTTTTTTTTTTTTTTTTTTTTTTTAGTTGTGGACTTTTGTAGTGCAGCTGAATTAGATGTGTAGATTAAATGTGAGTTCGTCAACTTCAGTTTTTTTCCGTTTTTTCCGAGGCAGAGCGGCGAATGTGACCTGAATGCTGGTCATGACTTAATGGGATGAGACGCAAAACTCATTCAGAACAGTCTCCTGAAGACTCCGAAACGCTTTCGCAGTGTTAGTCATCGCCATAGTTCCAGGACTTACATATGCGGCTTCATTTTTCTTCCCTCCACCCCCTGTTGTTAATCTATGTGATTTTTTTCTTTTTTTTTTCTTTTCTTTTTTTTTTGGAGGGGGCGAAATGCCTTGGCTACAGTAGGATGCGCTTGTAAGGAGGGGGAGCCATGGATTTAGGATTTGCATTTGTTTTATTACAGCAAGAGATCCTCGCCGAAGAAACACCATGGAGTGACTGACATGCAGTATTAAAAGGGGGGGAGATAGACCCTTTTGGTCCTCGGTTTTTTGGATCCCTTTTTTTTTTTTTTTTTTTTTTTCTGGAGCCCCTTGGCGATCGGTCTTATTTTCTCTCCGTCAGCGGCTGGTAGGGGAGGCGGAGAGAGAGCCGCGGTGGAAGGCGGCGTATTAACGCTGTAGCTGGCGTGCAGAAATAATTCCTTTTATTTTTTTATTGTTATTATTTTTTATCATTGTTCCATTTTGTTTTCGTGGAATGAAACGGGTCCTTTTGTTTTGCGATCAGGCTCCCCCAACTTGTGCTTCACTGCAGCATTTTGCGTCTCTTCCCTCCGTTGCAGATGATACGGAGAACCATAACAGCGGCACCTTCCCACTGCAATTTTTGGGGGCACAGATAAAGAGTGGCGTCGTCTTATGGCAGAATAACCAAGAAGGGAGGGGGTCCACAATTCCTTCCTTAAAAAAACAAAACAAAGAAGAAACATTTACAATGCCTTATCATTAGCAGGAAGCAGTGACTGGATTTAAAAGCCAGCGTCATCCCTGCTGCAAAAGCTGCTGTTTACCCGCTGAAAAGCATTTGGGGAAAAAGCAGCGGATCCCGATGGCATGGACACTTATGCAAGGTCCGCCGCGCTGCCGTGCTACTGCTGGAGCCTACTCGCTTTCTCCTCCTTCAACCCAGGTCCACCGCCATCGCCCCGCAGCCCAGAGTGCCCTGCCGCAACGCGACCAGCCCCCACCGAGCCAAAGCAGGCGGCATGAGGCTTGATCCGGTGCATCTATCCATGCTGCTCATCGGGGTCTCATTCGCCTGCTACTCCCCGAGTCTGAATTCCCTGCAGGACCAAGCTTACAGGTCCGCCGTGGTGATCGAGGGCAAGGTGCAGTCCACGCCTGCGGGGAACGCGTCCGTGGAGCCGTACCGTGTGAGTGTCAAAGTGCTGGAGGTCTGGCCCCTGAACAGCGGCGGTCTGGAGCGGGAGCAGCTCGTCACCGTGGGGGAGTTCGGATCCGAGGCTCCGTGCGCCAAAGTGAAAAAGAATCACAAGTACATCTTTTTCATGGACCCCACGGACGAGCCCTTGGTTTTCAAGGCATCGTTCGCGCCCGTTGACACTAGTGGGAAGAACCTGAAGAAGGATGTTGGGAGGATCTTGTGTGAGAACTGCGGTAAGTTCATGTTGCCTTTCTGAGGTCCAGAACCCGGAAGAATGGGGGGAGTGTGTTAACAGGTATACCCGGTGTTCCGGTGCAGATTGGCTGCTTGGCCTCGGAAGGGCTTGGAGTCACTGGCCACTAAAATAGGTGCCAAAGGGGCGTCTATGCAGCAATTTTTCACAATTCTCCCAGGCTTCCATAGCCCACATGATCAATCAAACTCTCTTTCTCTCTCTCATTCTGGAAACGGAATTAGCCTCGGCATGCGCCTCGCACTGTTGCTTTGGAGGAATTACAGTTTTAACAGTTGTACAGCGTTGTGTTAAAATTATGCTTTAAACTGTTAACCCAGTTCTATTGCAGCTCCAACACAGATATGATTCAAAATTAGACGTCTCTGATTTATTATCAATAAAGACGAAAACCTCTACCGGATGCAGTTTCAGCACCAGGGACAGCGGCGTGTTGCCGGTTGCCTGTCACGTGTAGAAAATCACGCTGTCCTCAGCAAATTGGTTCCTAGGCTATTTTTAGTTTCACACCCAGCTTTAATGCTTTAATACCTAAAGCATTTGGAAGTCTAAGTCCTTCTCACCCATATGCATCTTTACACATACACATAGAGGTGTGAGCTGTAGCAGGAAGAAGTGACTTCTGCAGCTTTGCAGATTCATTACTATTACTATTTTCATATGAAATAGTCTCAAATAAATATAGAGCCACTCTCATAAGTTTAGACATTCTTGTTAAAACTTTTGAGAAAACTTGTCAAAATGTGTGATTTCAAACAACACCATGATAAATTATTTGCAAATTATTTCCCCATTCAATGGGATTTTTTTAATATAATTTCAGCAAAAACAATGAATTCATCTTTAAGAGAGGGAATAGAAGACGAGAAGCTGCAATAACCCCAGTTACATAATAAGCATGCACAGAAATACTTTAAACTTTGTCAAACCAAAGTTTAAAGTTCATCTTATTTCAAAGTTCAATCTTCTGCAGCTTCCTGTTGCCATTAATTGGAGGGAATTTGATCAAGCTCGAGGGATTTTTTTTCATTTGTTAGTTTAATTGCACATACTTTCGGAAAGGAAAAGGTTACAAAAAGCTCTGTTATTCTCAAAATTATCCATACCCCAGGCAGATTTAGTTTTCAGCTAATCTTTAAATTTCTATGGCCATAGTTTAAAAAGGCATTGAAAAAGTACTATGCATCAGCAAAAAGAGCACCGTACACATCGTGAAACATGTTCGGGGGAGGAAATTTCTTCAAATTGTGGTGTATGTTTTTGTTTAGGTGGATATGTTTGAACAACATTTCTAGGGCTTTGTTGATAAGTGCCTTAAGGTGGCAACTGCTTCTAACCTCAACTGAACTGAAATTGAATTAGAAAGCAGAAGAAAAAGAGAGATATTACACAGCATCATTGTAAACCTATTTTGTAAAATAAAAGTGTCAATAGAAGAAAAGTAGCTTTTTTTTCATAAACAGATTCTCAACTCCTCTGCCACTGCATGCAAAGTGTAACTGAAACTGGACCGTGAATGGACAACGCCATATGTACAGAAGTCTTGCTGATCTCTCAGGATGTGGGCTCCGTTCAGACAGACAAAAGTAATATAAGCACTTTCTTTGTTTGATTGATCTGTAGTTTAGCTGCTTTTGGAAGAAACAGATGTTGGATTCACAGTGCCAAACATTAGAAAGACCCTCCAGGTTGTTATCAGCAGAAACAACTGTGATGGCGTAGGGGGTGTATCATTGCCCAAGGCATGATTGATTGGGTTAAAAGGTTTAATTGCTGCAGAATTATGGAGATAAATCAGCTACAATCAAGGAGACGTCTTTTCCAGGGCAGCCTGTTGTTATTTTGAAAGCAAAGCTTCATCGGCGCTGAGAGTGTTTGCTGTACTTGACTCTCTGCAGTACACACCTTTCTCTGCATGGCACATCATAAAAAGGAGAAGAATGCAACAGCTGTGATCTGCTGAGCAGCTGGAGCTGTGACTTCATGTTTAATGGAAACTGATTATGAAACCTACACCAGATATTCTCAGCTCTCAAACTTAAAAGATGTATTCTTAATATAAACAGCAGTGGAAAGAATATTACACCTGCCTATTAGCTTTATTTTAATGCACATTCAAA
>NW_015112646.1:173935-177736 GCF_001443285.1 Poecilia latipinna | reverse complement strand
AAAAAAAAAAGCAGGGGAAAAAATATTACCCCTGCCTTTTAGTTTTTTTTTAATGCCCATTAAAAAAAAAAAAAAAAAAAACGAAAAAAAATCTTTTTTTTTTTTTTTTCTTAATTAACCTCTGTAGGTTAATTATTTATTAACCTACAGAGAGGTTAATAAATAATTACAGATTCTACTTTATGTTGAAATAAAGTAAATATAATAAAATAAAAAAATCCAAAATTTTGCTAAAAAAAAAAAACAATTGTTCCAGCAAAAATTGTAACAATTGTCTTTGCAGTCAAAGTTGAATTCAAAAACTTTTCCACTCTTCTCTCATGCTCTTGACTTTCCTATTTAGAAAGTAGAGTAGCAAAAAGGAGTTGTCGTCTCCATCATTCACATCAATAAGGCAGGGAATATGAGGTCATGGATTACTACAGTAACGGATGTGAAAAAGAAAACATTAAAAATGTTCTATTTATTTCACAGGATTTCGTAGGCTTGAAAGTAAGTTTGCTACTGATAAAAATAATCCTATAATGGCATCCCCTCATGAAAAAATGTTCTCAAATCAAAGATTGGGTTCTTCCAAAGAAAACAGCAAAAAATAACAAGAACAACATTATACTTCTGCAGGAGCATATATACATTTATTATATAAAGAGGCTTTTCCCATCTTTACCAGGGAAACTGGTTCAGTTTGTTTTCTTTTGACTTGTCAGCAAGTTTTCCTGTTCATAAAAACATTTTAGTATTTCTCCTTGATGTTTAACTCATTTACTGCAGCTTTTAATCTCTGTTGTGTTAGAAGTAGCCCACACTGAACCATTTCACATCACAGCTTCAATAAAGGACTGTCAGCAAGTTGTTAAGCTGGTACGGCCACCTGTCCCAGCTCAGCATAAAGCTCCTATGAGATAAGGAGTCTTGTACTCAGAGGGCGTACTCTCATCATAGATTCTTATGATGATTTTTATACCTTCTTTTGATCAATTAAAATATTTCTAGTAAAATATAATCATATAGTCACACAGAAACCTGTGTTAGTATCAATTTAGCTGGTAAATTTGTCTTTCAATATCTCTGTTTAGGTCAAGAAACCCAGAAAGCATATGTAAAATCACTCTGCTGGATAACCGCAATAGGAGTTCTCCTGCAGACGTAGTGAACTGAATGCATACAGGTTGTATTCAGCTGCATTAGGTTATGATAGAAAAGTCTTAAAGTTGCTTCCAAAAAGCCAGACTTTGTTTGCATCAGACTCTCTCTTCATGTGCTCTGGATCAATAGTTCTCCATGCTTTGAAGGTCTTTTGAAGTGTTTCTAGGAATTTGTACGATTTTCCTTTTCATACTTAATCAGTCTTACCTGGCAATGGAAGGTACACAATCATGTGTGTGTGTGTGTGTGAGAGAGAGAGAGAGAGAGAGGAGACAGAATATGAGAAAAGGAGAAAGATAAAGGATTTCAGGCCTGGAGATAATAAAGAGACGATCTACCTGTGAGAATAAAATCACATATTTAAGTATAAGTGAAAGAAGATGAAGATCTGACACAGAGCATGCTCATTTGTGCCAAATTTTCATCTCACCTTTTAATTTTTTTGCTATGAAAATACTGTTTTCTGTTGTGCTGTGTCATTTCTCGTATTTTTGTAGATTAATCTAATCTAAAGAGGTGGGAATAAAACGAGCATTTGTGACAATATGTCTGAAACAAAGCGTCTAAAGGACCCATTTAAAATGATTATTTTCATTCATTAGTTGTAGATGTGGTTACATATAACCACAGAAAAAAACAGGTCTAACACTTTCTTTCCCAGTCACATCTTCCTTCCCCAACTCAACAAAGTCTTGTTAGACCAGAGTATTCATACTCTGCTGACATTTTTACATTTCGTGTCATTATGGTCAAATAAAATTGAAAGAAAATAAATTTAAAATTGTGATAGTTATATGGTAAAATGTAAAAAGCTTTAATGTGTATGAATACATTTGCAAGTCGCTGTTCAGTGCCACATCCATCATGTGGTTTGTTGCTGTGCTATCAAGGAAACAAATAAAATACACACATGTTAAAAACTTCTTTCCAAATTTATGTATGTTTTCTTTTTCTGGATAAATAGAATAATAATTTTCTCTATAACAAACAAATAGTGTAATCTATAGGATATTTCTTTGCGTATTTGTCAGGTTTTGTCTGATATTTGAAATGTGAAACTAATTAAGGTGAACATTGTTTCATTACTAATATGGGTTTCTTGTGCTTTTAATACACCTGGAATCCATTCAGATTTTGACATGCTACAACCAGTAGTGGTTCTTGCATGAATGGGAGCCTGGTTACATCTCTTTTGCAGACTCCCAATCAATACAAATGCAAGATATCTAAATTTAGAGGAGGGATAAAATGTATCGCATCCCTGCATGCAAAATAGTCATATTTTGTGTGCAAGCAGAGGGCGCCAGCTCCTTATTGACAGCACATGCATAAAAGCAATAAAAATTTGTTCACAGCTCAACTGGCAAGTAAGTTAGATCTGCTGTTGGTACTCTCCATTTCTAATGCCACCCTGGGCAACTGCCCATAGAGACATGTTTATAAACGCCAATGGTTGCAGCCAGAACTGTAAGTATGTGTGATTTTCTTTCTTATAAGAACAAGAAATAGTGCACAGCTATTAAGTAGTAAATAAGTAAAACAATGCTCAATTTTAATCTTTTCTTTTTGCTTCTAAAAATTCAAAAAAGTTTGACCTCCATATTTCACCCTTTGAGTCAGAACTAGAATCACATTTTGCTGCAATTACAGGGTATGTTTGGGTATGTCTGAACCAGCTTTGTAAATAGCTTAGGCACGGTTAGATTGGCTGGAGAGTATCTGTGGGCATAATTTTTTTTTAAGTTTTGTTGCAGATTCCCAATTGACTTTAAGTCTGGGTTTTAATTGCACAATTGAAATGGTGCCACCTGTCAATCATTCTACGGGGTTTGTCAGAAACTGACCAATCGGCGCTCATAATTTGTCCCTTTTATCTGGAGGAACATTACCGGGGTTTGTCGTCGCTAACGGTCATACGAATTTCGAAGAAAATAACAGGAAATCACGGTCCAGTGTTGTCAGTGGGGAACATGAGCGTGTAGAGGGTGGAATACAATTTATGACATTTCCAAAACCCAAACGGAGTGTGGAATAATGCAAGAAATGGGTCAAGGCCTGCAGCCGACCTTATGTTCACTTGATTGAAACTGTGATGAAGGGAAGGTAACTGGTAGATCAATAAGTGAAGGTAGTTATGCTTGATTTTATGTGTGCAAATTCCAATGGTAGCGCTGTAGCAGCGTGAAAACGAGCTGCAGTAACTGCTGTGTTTACGTTTTAGCACCTTTTTATGCTACAGTTTATTTTTATTATTTTTTAAGCATTTACCTGAAGGCAGATTTTCTCAAGCAGGTATTATTTAAATTATTAGTCACCCATTTTCTACGTGCAAAATGTGTCCGCCACAGTTTTCACCGTCACATCTAGTGAGACTTTGTGCCCCTTAATCTTCCTCCGGAGCTTTAACGTTGATTTCTCCGTTGTTTCCCTTACATAGCCTTACAGACCTGATGTAGGACTCCTTGGAGAATTTTGCGTCAATAGAGACAAAAAAACGACAGGCAAGAAAAAACTACTCTTAAAATGTTTTGGGTAACCACTGAATTCCCCTACACTGTTTGCTTGTCTGAGGTTTGCTCTACTTCCGCTTGGAGCCGGAGCCAGCGTCATGTAGGTCGGCATGTTTGTAGGGGCATTGTTCTGCTGGAAGGTTAA